>NC_064623.1:170756955-171059986 GCF_023898315.1 Schistocerca nitens
ACAAACAACCAGAAATGACTGACCTGTGAAATGTAACATTGTTTCCGTCTTCGTCTTTCGTTCCATTCTTACTGTTACAGTTAAAAGGAGCACACAAACGAACCATGTTTACGCACTGTTTCCCTGCAAATGGCGGCTTCTATCACGTTCAATGTGGGCACGCGACACTAGCGCCAATGCGCGGTCTAGTTTTTATTTAGTAAGTCTATGGTCAGACGGTGCGGCAATATAAGTACGGCAGTGACAACCACACGACAGTCATCCACTTGACAATGGCAGAGCAGATCTGTGGGCAGTAAACCACTTGACGCGGCTTGAAACCTGAGAATGTTTTATTAACTGAGGTTGCATTTACATGATGCGCTAATGGATGATGTTACTTCAGTTCTTCAGCCAAGTGCCTAACAGTATTTTGAAAAATCGGGACAAAATTTGGTCTTGTTTGGATGTCTGGACAAGAAGCTCCATAACGGTGACAGTCCCGATATATCAGGATGGATGCCAACCATAACTGTATTTTATGTATTTGCTACATTTTATCAAAGAAATTCTTACATTTTTCCCGTTCTGCCCCATCCACAGGGCAAACGCGTTTAAGGCAATGTTTTGTTAAATTATTGCATAAATGTTGAAATTATCACGAGTATCATCCTGAAACGGATTAAGTCGTTTAATGAACAATTCAGACCAAGGAACATCGTCATCTTCAAACAGTCGTTAACAATTATAAAATATTTTAAAGCCATTTTGCAAAATGTACAGTTATTCTTAATGCATAATACGAAGTTACTATTAATTTCTTGAATCCTGTAGCTCATGCACCTGACGTATTTTCCGCCTCACAAACTGACAACATCGGATGCCTAATAATAAATCCTGTGACTCATGACAGTTCTGCTAGGAAAGTATTTTTGTAAAATCTGTATTGTAAGCCATTTTTTCTTCTAGCTGATTGGCTGATGATATAAAAATGATTAGTATCTTTGTAAAATTTGTATTGTAGGTCGTTTTCCCTTCTAGCTGATATCTGAAAATGAGAGGATTCATAGTTGGACTATAAAGCCTGCTCTCCACTTACTTCAGCAGCTCGTTTTTTTTGTTTTGCAGTTAACACATTCATGACTTTCCCATATGATTTTTCAGCTTTGGAATTTGGATTATTTTTAGCTTTACGACCATATCTTTCGAACGCTGATTTGGGTACGTTATATTCCTTAGATGCTAAGAGAAAAAACAGTTGAAAATGCAATTTCCACTGATGTAATGTCCAGTTGCTGTCTGTCAGTCTGTGTAACGTAAGTTCACAACATCTGGAAAAGTATGGGGGAAAAAAAGAAAAAAAAATGCGTAGTTTGAAATCTTACTTGCATTAACAAGAGGAAGGGGCAGAATGTGGCACTACTCCCTTGTGGCCAGTACTGTGACGTCCCAGGACAACACTTTGGATTCAAATGGTTCAAATGGCTCTGAGCACTATGGGACTCAACTGCTGTGGTCAACAGTCCCTTAGAACTTAGAACTACTTAAACCTAACTAACCTAAGGACATCACACACAGCCATTTCCGAGGCAGGATTCGAACCTGCGACCGTAGCAGTCGCACGGTTCCGGACTGCGCGCCTAGAACCGAGAACACTTTGGGTTAACAACTTTTATGAAGCATAATAACTGACGGATTTAAACGTATTATGTAACTAACGTATAGCGAATGGGATGCACTTCAATACTGCATGTCATTTAAGGGCGTACAGTTAAGAATTAACGGCTAACCTTGCATTTAAATTGACCAACTCGTCTGGAAACGTGAAGGACACTCTTTCACTTTGCAAGTCGCGCTGGAAACCAAAGTCTAAATGACTATCGGACATCCCTTTTCGTGCCAAGACATACCGATAGTTACGAGGAGCGTATGAAAAGTCCGTGCAAAGGCAGAGAGATCGCTCCACCGGTGCGTATCGAGATCATGTTTAGTTAGTAGCATGTTTGGAAAGAACGCACTCCAAGTTTCTGCCATATAGGTCTATTTCTTTGTGTTTGGCATTCGTGTGAATCTTGGACGTCGAGTGATTGTCAAAAATTGGACGAAGAAGAATTTCGTCTGGTGCTGAAACATTACTTTAAAAAATGGGCAAAACGCCTCAGGAGACTAAAGAGAAGCTTGATAAACATTACGGTGACTCTGAACCTTCGATCAGGACAGTTTATAAGTGGTTTCAAAATTTTCGGAGTGTCCATATGGGCCGGGCGGGGTGGCCGAGCGGTTCTAGGCGGTTCTGTCCGGAACCGCGCCGCTGCTACGGTCGCAGGTTCGTATCCTGCCTTGGGCATGGATGTGTGTGATGTCCATAGGTAGGTTAGATTTAAGTAGTTCTAAGTCGAGGGGACTGAAGACCTCAGATGTTAAGTCCCATAGTGCTTAGAGCCATTTGAACCATTTGCCCATATTTACACATTTTGGTAGAATCCAAAGTTAAATTCTAACTCTCTCTCTCTCTTTTATAGTTCTGTGCCAAGGTAAACCTGTCCATATAACTTAACGTACAGCACACTACCTTAAGACACAGATAAGTTTGCCAAAGCTGGATCGAAACCACACAGTGCATTTATGAGGGCTGTTCACAAAGTATCCGATTTTTATTTATAAAATCAGTCTTTATTTAGATACAGTTGTTTGACATTTGCCACCTTCAAAGTTGACCCCTTCAGTTTCTACGCATTTCTCTCAACGCTGCTGCCACTGCTGGAAGCATCACTGGAAAGCCTGTTTTGGTCTGGTGCGCAGCTGCTGTGTTGAATTCTGCATAATACCTCCTCTGATCTGAAATCTGGTTCCTTTCATTGCCTTTTTCAGTTTAGGGAAAAGCCAGAGGTCACTCAGTGCTAGGTCATTGGAACAGGGAAGCTGACAAACCACAGTGATGTCGTGTTTGGCCAAAATACTCTGAAACAATTGAGAACGATGGGCAGGTATGTATCATGGTGAAGGTGCCAACTTTCCGCTGCCTACAGATCTGCACATTTGTGTCTCACCGATTCACAGAGTCGATGCAGAACCTCTTGGTAGACCATGTTATTGACATTAATACCTTCTGGGGTGTACTCTTGATGGACCATGCAATTGGAGTAAAAAAAAACAGTCAGCATGACTTTGCTGCAAACGTGCTTCAGTTTTTTGGTTCTTGATGGTGATGGATGCTTCCATTGCAATCACTAGAACTTTGTTTCTGGGTCTTACAATAAACCTAGGACTCGTCACCAGTGATCACTGTGTTAAGAGAAGTTGGGATTACTGCTTACAGTATCCAGCATGTCCTGTGTGATCCCCAAATGAAGTTTCTTCTGATCAGTTGTTAGCAACTTTGGCACAAATTTTATTGAGATCCTCCTCAGGTCCAAATGTCCCATTAAAATCGAATTAATGGATTCCAGTAGTAATTTTATCTTTGTCACAAGTTCTGTGATTGTATTTGTCTGTCCTGCATCACCAGGGTCCTTATACGATCAATAAAAATCTCATTTTCGGATGCTGATGGCCTACCTGAACGTGCTCGGCTCTTCGCTGCTGAGCAGCCACCTTTGAAGTGGTTGTAGCACTCCTTTACCTGTGTGATACCCATTGTTTCGTCTCCAAACAGTTGTCAAATCTTACAGATTGCTTCAACATGAGAGTTGCGAAGCTTGAAACAGAATTTGGTGCTATTTCTATCGTTTTGCCCACATCACAAAATCCGATGTCTACCACAAACATGTGTTTACTTGTCTATGGTTATCCAGAGACTGGTTGTTTTTCACAGTCGTGCAAAATATCAGGCATGTGCACTGTAAATGCCCACAAACATAGAGAGCACGCAGACCCCGACACCATTGTTGGTTTCAACAATAGAAAATAAGATGGGGTACTTCTTGCACAGCCCTCATATGATCGTGGGTCTGCTACATCGGCCAGACTGAGTGTGGTATTAGTATGGTTTTACTCACTAGTTTAGGGAAATGCTCGGCCATTCCCCAGATTTCTGCCACAGGATATCTTATACACAAACAGCTGAAATAAAAGAAAATACAGAACCACGTTTATACTAATCACAGACAGCTGACAGGCGTGACTTAAGTCCCTTAGGTTAACTGACACCTGTATTTGCATGAAGGACATCTGGCCACAAAGCTGAAAGAAAATTAATTTGGCAATTCATGAAAGCAGTGCATCCATACCACAAGATAAATATTGTAAAAGAGGAAGGGGGGGGGGGGTGATATGGTATTGAAACTGTGTTCCAGACTGGGACTCGAACCTAGGACCACTGGCTTTCACAGCAAGTGCTCTGCAGACTGAGTTATCCGAGCACGACTTACATCCTAACCTCACAGTTACATTCCCAACAGTACGCTCCTACTATTGTCCAAAATACCCACAAGTTTTCCACCGTACCCTGCATGACTAGCACTCCTGGAAGTAAAGCTATGAGTTTGGCACACAAGTCACACTTGGCTAGCTCATGAGGCAGAAGACTTGCCTGTGGAATGCAAAGATCCCTTGTTTGTGTCGCACTCTGGCACATAATTTTCATATGTCAGGAAATTTCAGCTTCCTACACAATTACAGGTTGGTCTTTGATCTATGGAAATGGAAGTAGTTGGTCCCAGCTGCTTTGAGTAAGAGTTTTAGCACATCAAGTTTTGCTTTAGGAGGAAGCTTGGTGGGGGACCGGGAGTGGGTATCCTAAAAGATTATTTATGGCAGAGCTACTAGAGGACATCGACTGAAAAGTCACAATGTTCTCAGGTACAGTCAGAAGCCAAAAACAACACCGAAGACGACCAGCAGCAGCCAGCAGTACAAGACGACAGCAACCACCTGGAAGGCCGTCACAGGAAAGTACAAACAGCTTCCCAATCTGACTGTGGCCACTCCCATCACCACAAAACCCGGGAAACACAACAGCACGAAGGACCAAGTGCCAAAGAACAACGCCACAAAGCCGTATAATTTTACCAGGCCCGGGTAAGTCTGATGCCTGTATGCCAGATACTGCAGCCAAGCTCCTATACAACTGGTCTCACGACCCATTCCAGATGAAAAGAAATCAAGGGCATCTGAAGTCATTGCAACAAACACCACGTCCTATGTGCACAACTGCGTGACAGCTACACGGAGAAAGCCTGTGTTGTTTTAGAGCTTCCTATACTTTTATATTCAAGTATGATCCACATGAAATGATAGAATGTCACTTTCCTGTGCTATTAGTTTCTTACAAACTGTAGCTCTGGCTATACTATAGCTTTGAGACCATGCCTAGGCAGATCTGTACTGTGACTGTAACTTACAGGTTTGGAATATTTTTGACAATAATTCAATGTCCTCAGTCATATATTTTACTTTGTAGCTTTAGCCCAACATGTTTCAGAACTCTATCTCCACTCTCAAACATGACTTTAACATTATTTTAGGTGTTACGTCTACATCATTTGATGAAGGGCGTTCTGTTGTACACTGTGAGATCCACTTAAAAACTATCAATACCTTCTCACATTGTCAGGTGAGTCCCCCATGACCAGGGTTCTGGGTGACTTTTCTGAACACTACTCTTTTCCTGCACCTCAGCAGTCCTTTTTCTTCACTGCTCTTCCTTCCTCTTCACCCCTTTCGCCAAAAGAAGGAGCCACTGGCTCTGAAAGCTTGCAAACTGTAACACCTTTTTGTATCTTTGTTATCCTGCTGATATTTGGTGAGTAGATTTTTTATCTATGCAGGTACACGCATTTTAAAGCCTATTTATTTGTCAGACTAGCATTCAGGCACACACATAAGTTGGACATACTGTGCGCATCTACATGAAATAATGTCGTTGTCATGTGTTAAATCTTTATGATGGTTAAAACTTATGTGGATTTCTGCATTACACAGATTGTCATGTGTACTCATTATAACTAAACAGCCACACTCCCTGATCATATAGGACACCATTGTCACAGCAAGAAAACAATCAAAATTTTGACTCTGAACCTTCGATTAGAACAGTTTATAAGTGGTTTCAAAATTTTCGGAGTGTCCATATGGGCCGGGTGCAGTGGCCGAGTAGTTCTAGGCGGTTCTGTACGGAACCGCGCCGCTGCTACGGTCGCAGGTTCGTATCCTGCCTCGGGCATGGATGTGTGTGATGTCCATAGGTAGGTTAGATTTAAGTAGTTCTAAGTCTAGGGGACTGAAGACCTCAGATGTTAAGTCCCATAGTGCTTAGAGCCATTTGAACCATTTGCCCATATTTACACATTTTGGTAGAATCCAAAATTAAAATCTAACTCTCTCTCTCTCAGTTTTTATACTTCTGTGCCAAGGTAAACCTGTCCATATAACTTAACGTACAGCACACTACCTTAAGACACAGATAAGTTTGCCAAAGCTGGATCGAAACCACACAGTGCATTTATGAGGGCTGTTCACAAAGTATCCGATTTTTATTTATAAAATCAGTCTTTATTTAGATACAGTTGTTCGACATTTGCCACCTTCAAAGTTGACCCCTTCAGTTTCTACGCATTTCTCTCAACGCTGCTGCCACTGCTGGAAGCATCACTGGAAAGCCTGTTTTGGTCTGGTGCGCAGCTGCTGTGTTGAATTCTGCATAATACCTCCTCTGATCTGAAATCCGGTTCCTTTCATTGTCTTTTTCAGTTTAGGGAAAAGCCAGACGTCACTCAGTGGTAGGTCATTGGAACAGGGAAGCTGACAAACCACAGTGATGTCGTGTTTGGCCAAAATACTCTGAAACAATTGAGAACGATGGGCAGGTATGTATCATGGTGAAGGTGCCAACTTTCCGCTGCCTACAGATCTGCCCATTTGTGTCTCACCGATTCACAGAGTCGATGCAGAACCTCTTGGTAGACCATGTTATTGACATTAATACCTTATGGGGCGTACTCTTGATGGACCATGCAATTGGAGTAAAAAAAGACAGTCAGCATGACTTCAACATTGCTGCAAACGTGCTTCAGTTTTTTGGTTCTTGATGGTGATGGATGCTTCCATTGCAATCACTAGAACTTTGTTTCTGGGTCTTACAATAAACCTAGGACTCGTCACCAGTGATCACTGTGTTAAGAGAAGTTGGGATTACTGCTTACAGTATCAAGCATGTCCTGTGTGATCCCCAAATGAAGTTTCTTCTGATCAGTTGTTAGCAACTTTGGCACAAATTTTATTGAGATCCTCCTCAGGTCCAAATGTCCCATTAAAATCGAATTAATGGATTCCAGTAGTAATTTTATCTTTGTCACAAGTTCTGTGATTGTATTTGTCTGTCCTGCATCACCAGGGTCCTTATATGATCAATAAAAATCTCATTTTCGGATGCTGATGGCCTACCTGAACGTGCTCGGCTCTTCGCTGCTGAGCAGCCACCTTTGAAGTGGTTGTAGCACCCCTTTACCTGTGTCATACCCATTGTTTCGTCTCTAAACAGTTGTCAAATCTTACAGATTGCTTCAACATGAGAGTTGCGAAGATTGAAACAGAATTTGGTGCTATTTCTATCATTTTGCCCACATCACAAAATCCGATGTCTACCACAAACATGTGTTTACTTGTCTATGGTTATCCAGAGACTGGTTGTTTTTCACAGTCATGCAAAATATCAGGCATGTGCACTGTAAATGCCCACAAACATAGAGAGCACGCAGACCCAGACACCATTGTTGGTTTCAACAATAGAAAATAAGATGGGGTACTTTTTGCACAGCCCTCATATGATCGTGGGTCTGCTACATCGGCCAGACTGAGTGTGGTATTAGTATGGTTTTACTCACTAGTTTAGGGAAATTCTCGGCCACTCCCCAGATTTCTGCCACAGGATATCTTATACACAAACAGCTGAAATAAAATAAAATACCGAACCACGTTTATACTTATCACAGACAGCTGACAGGCGTGACTTAAGTCCCTTAGGTGAACTGACACCTGTATTTGCATGAAGGACATCTGGCCACAAAGCTGAAAGAAAATTAATTTGGCAATTCATGAAAGCAGTGCATCCATACCACAAGATAAATATTGTAAAAGAGGAAGGGGGGGGGGTGATATGGTATTGAAACTGTGTTCCAGACTGGGACTCGAACCTAGGACCACTGGCTTTCACAGCAATGCAAGTGCTCTGCCGAAGGAGTTATCCGAGCACGACTCACATCCTAACCTCACAGTTACATTCCCAACAGTACGCTCCTACTATTGTCCAAAATACCCACAAGTTTTCCACCATACCCTGCATGACTAGCACTCCTGGAAGTAAAGCTATGAGGGTGGCACACAAGTCACACTTGGCTAGCTCATGAGGCAGAAGACTTGCCTGTGGAATGCAAAGATCCCTTGTTTGTGTCGCACTCTGACACACAGTTTTCATATGTCAGGAAATTTCAGCTTCCTACATAATTACAGTTTGTTCTTTGATCTATGGAAAGGGAAGTAGTTGGTCCCAGCTGCTTTGAGTAAGAGTTTTAGCACGTCAAGTTTTGCTTTAGGAGGAAGCTTGGTGGGGGACCGGGAGTGGGTATCCTAAAAGATTATTTATGGCAGAGCTACTAGAGGACATCGACTGAAAAGTCACAATGTTCTCAGGTACAGTCAGAAGCCAAAAACAACACCGAAGACGACCAGCAGCAGCCAGCAGTACAAGACGACAGCAACCACCTGGAAGGCCGTCACAGGAAAGTACAAACAGCTTCCCAATCTGACTGTGGCCACTCCCATCACCACAAAACCCGGGAAACACAACAGCACGAAGGACCAAGTGCCAAAGAACAACGCCACAAAGCCGTATAATTTTACCAGGCCCGGGTAAGTCTGATGCCTGTATGCCAGATACTGCAGCCAAGCTCCTATACAACTGGTCTCACGACGCATTCCAGATGAAAAGAAATCAAGGGCATCTGAAGTCATTGCAACAAACACCACGTCCTATGTGCACAACTGCGTGGCAGCTACATGGAGAAAGCCTGTGTTGTTTTAGAGCTTCCTATACTTTTATATTCAAGTATGATCCACATGAAATGATAGAATGTCACTTTCCTGTGCTATTAGTTTCTTACAAACTGTAACTCTGGCTATACTATAGCTTCGAGACCATGCCTAGGCAGATCTGTACTGTGACTGTAACTTACAGGTTTGGAATATTTTTGACAATAATTCAATGTCCTCAGTCATATATTTTACTGTGTAGCTTTAGCCCAACATGTTTCAGAACTCTATCTCCACTCTCAAACATGACTTTAACATTATTTTAGGTGTTACGTCTACATCATTTGATGAAGGGCGTTCTGTTGTACACTGTGAGATGCACCATCAGGTGAGTCCCTCATGACCCAGGGTTCTGGGTAACTTTCCTGAACACTACTCTTTTCCTGCACCTCAGCAGTCCTTTTTCTTCACTGCTCTTCCTTCCTCTTCAACCCTTTTGCCAAAAGAAGGAGCCACTGGCTCTGAAAGCTTGCAAACTGTAACACCTTTTTGTATCTTTGTTCTCCTGCTGATATTTGGTGAGTAGCTTTTTTATCTATGCAGTTACACGCATTTTAAAGCCTATTTATTTGTCAGACTGGCATTCAGGCACACACATAAGTTGGACATACTGTGCGCATCTACATCAAATAATGTCGTTGTCATGTGTTAAATCTTTATGATGGTTAAAACTTATGTGGATCTCTGCATTACACAGATTGTCATGTGTACTCATTATAACTAAACAGCCACACTCCCTGATCGTATAGGACACCATTGTCACAGCAAGAAAGCAATCAAAATTTTGACTCTGAACCTTCGATTAGAACAGTTTATAAGTGGTTTCAAAATTTTCGGAGTGTCCATATGGGCCGGGTGGGGTGGCCGAGTAGTTCTAGGCGGTTCTGTACGGAACCGCGCCGCTGCTACGGTCGCAGGTTCGTATCCTGCCTCGGGCATGGATGTGTGTGATGTCCATAGGTAGGTTAGATTTAAGAAGTTCGAAGTCTAGGGGACTGAAGACCTCAGATGTTAAGTCCCATAGCGCTTAGAGCCATTTGAACCATTTGCCCATATTTACACATTTTGGTAGAATCCAAAGTTAAATTCTAACTCTCTCTCTCTCTTTTATAGTTCTGTGCCAAGGTAAACCTGTCCATATAACTTAACGTACAGCACACTACCTTAAGACACAGATAAGTTTGCCAAAGCTGGATCGAAACCACACAGTGCATTTATGAGGGCTGTTCACAAAGTATCCGATTTTTATTTATAAAATCAGTCTTTATTTAGATACAGTTGTTCGACATTTGCCACCTTCAAAGTTGACCCCTTCAGTTTCTACACATTTCTCTCAACGCTGTTGCCACTGGTGGAAGCATCACTGGAAAGCCTGTTTTGGTCTGGTGCGCAGCTGCTGTGTTGAATTCTGCATAATACCTCCTCTGATCTGAAATCTGGTTCCTTTCATTGTCTTTTTCAGTTTAGGGAAAAGCCAGAGGTCACTCAGTGCTAGGTCACTGGAACAGGGAAGCTGACAAACCACAGTGATGTCGTGTTTGGCCAAAATACTCTGAAACAATTGAGAACGATGGGCAGGTATGTATCATGGTGAAGGTGCCAACTTTCCGCTGCCTACAGATCTGCCCATTTGTGTCTCACCGATTCACAGAGTCGATGCAGAACCTCTTGGTAGACCATGTTATTGACATTAATACCTTCTGGGGCGTACTCTTGATGGACCATGCAATTGGAGTAAAAAAAGACAGTCAGCATGACTTTGCTGCAAACGTGCTTCAGTTTTTTGGTTCTTGATGGTGATGGATGCTTCCATTGCAATCACTAGAACTTTGTTTCTGGGTCTTACAATAAACCTAGGACTCGTCTCCAGTGATCACTGTGTTAAGAGAAGTTGGGATTACTGCTTACAGTATCCAGCATGTCCTGTGTGATCCCCAAATGAAGTTTCTTCTTAGCAACTTTGGCACAAATTTTATTTAGATCCTCCTCAGGTCCAAATGTCCCATTAAAATGGAATTAATGGATTCCAGTAGTAATTTTAACTTTGTCACAAGTTCTCTGATTGTATTTGTCTGTCCTGCATCACCAGGGTCCTCATACGATCAATAAAAATCTCATTTTCGGATGCTGATGGCCTACCTGAACGTGCTTGGCTCTTCGCTGCTGAGCAGCCACCTTTGAAGTGGTTGCAACACTCCTTTACCTGTCTGATACCCATTGTTTCGTCTCCAAACATTTGTCAAATCTTACAGATTGCTTCAACATGAGAGTTGCGAAGCTTGAAACAGAATTTGGTGCTATTTCTATCGTTTTGCCCACATCACAAAATCCGATGTCTACCACAAACATGGGTTTACTTGTCAATGGTTATCCAGAGACTGGTTGTTTTTCACAGTCGTGCAAAATATCAGGCATGTGCACTGTAAATGCCCACAAACATAGAGAGCACGCAGACCCCGACACCATTGTTGGTTTCAACAATAGAAAATAAGATGGGGTACTTCTTGCACAGCCCTCATATGATCGTGGGTCTGCTACATCGGCCAGACTGAGTGTGGTATTAGTATGGTTTTACTCACTAGTTTAGGGAAATTCTCGGCCATTCCCCCGATTTCTGCCACAGGATATCTTATACACAAACAGCTGAAATAAAATAAAATACCGAACCACATTTATACTAATCACAGACAGCTGACAGGCATGACTTTAGTCCCTTAGGTTAACTGACACCTGTATTTGCATGAAGGACATCTGGCCACAAAGCTGAAAGAAAATTAATTTGGCAATTCATGAAAGCAGTGCATCCATACCACAAGATAAATATTGTAAAAGAGGAAGAGGGGGGGGGGGGGGGTGATATGGTATTGAAACTGTGTTCCAGACTGGGACTCGAACCTAGGACCACTGGCTTTCACAGCAATGCAAGTGCTCTGCCGACTGAGTTATCCGAGCACGACTCACATCCTAACCTCACAGTTACATTCCCAACAGTACGCTCCTACTATTGTCCAAAATACCCACAAGTTTTCCACCATACCCTGCATGACTAGCACTCCTGGAAGTAAAGCTATGAGGGTGGCACACAAGTCACACTTGGCTAGCTCATGAGGCAGAAGACTTGCCTGTGGAATGCAAAGATCCCTTGTTTGTGTCGCACTCTGGCACACAGTTTTCATATGTCAGGAAATTTCAGCTTCCTACATAATTACAGTTTGGTCTTTGATCTATGGAAATGGAAGTAGTTGGTCCCAGCTGCTTTGAGTAAGAGTTTTAGCACGTCAAGTTTTGCTTTAGGAGGAAGCTTGGTGGGGGACCGGGAGTGGGTATCCTAAAAGATTATTTATGGCAGAGCTACTAGAGGACATCAACTGAAAAGTCACAATGTTCTCAGGTACAGTCAGAAGCCAAAAACAACACCGAAGACGACCAGCAGCAGCCAGCAGTACAAGACGACAGCAACCACCTGGAAGGCCGTCACAGAAAAGTACAAACAGCTTCCCAATCTGACTGTGGCCACTCCCATCACCACAAAACCCGGGAAACACAACAGCACGAAGGACCAAGTGCCAAAGAACAACGCCACAAAGCCGTATCATTTTACCAGGCCCGGGTAAGTCTGATGCCTGTATGCCAGATACTGCAGCCAAGCTCCTATACAACTGGTCTCACGACCCATTCCAGATGAAAAGAAATCAAGGGCATCTGGTTGTTGCAATGACTTCAGTCATTGCAACAAACTCCACGTCCTATATGCACAACTGCGTGACAGCTACACGGAGAAAGCCTGTGTTGTTTTAGAGCTTCCTATACTTTTATATTCAAGTATGATCCACATGAAATGATAGAATGTCACTTTCCTGTGCTATTAGTTTCTTACAAACTGTAACTCTGGCTATACTGTAGCTTTGAGACCATGCCTAGGCAGATCTGTACTGTGACTATAACTTACAGGTTTGGAATATTTTTGACAATAATTCAATGTCCTCAGTCATATATTTTACTTTGTAGCTTTAGTCTAACATGTTTCAGAACTCTATCTCCACTCTCAAACATGACTTTAACATTATTTTAGGTGTTACGTCTGCATCATTTGATGAAGGGCGTTCTGTTGTACACTGTGAGAAGCACTTAAAAACTATCAATTCCTTCTCACCTTGTCAGGTGAGTCCCCCATGACCCAGGGTTCTGGGTGACTTTTCTGAACACTACTCTTTTCCTGCACCTCAGCAGTCCTTTTTCTTCACTGCTCTTCCTTCCTCTTCACCCCTTTTGCCAAAAGAAGGAGCCACTGGCTCTGAAAGCTTGCAAACTGTAACACCTTTTTGTATCTTTGTACTCCTGCTGATATCTGGTGAGTAGATTTTTTATCTATGCAGGTACACGCTTTTTAAAGCCTATTTATTTGTCAGACTAGCATTCAGGCACACACATAAGTTGGACATACTGTGCGCATCTACATCAAATAATGTCGTTGTCACGTGTTAAATCTTTATGATGGTTAAAACTTATGTGGATCTCTGCATTACACAGATTGTCATGTGTACTCATTATAACTAAACAGCCACACTCCATGATCATATAGGACACCATTGTCACAGCAAGAAAACAATCAAAATTTTGCAGTTCCATGTTTTCTTACTGTAACACTAGTATCTGATATGACCAGAGAGGGTGGCATAGCTATAATGTGTACGTGTGACAATCTGTGCAGTGCAAAGATCCACACAATTTTTAATCATTATCAAACTTTAATACATAAGAAACACATTGTTTGATGTCGATATGAACAGTAAGTGCCAAGAATGATGCCTGGATATGTCTAAACACATTTGAAGTGCAGCTCACAGTCTACAATAAGATGGCCTTTATCAAATTCATCCTAGCTCAAGAGCACCCAATATGCAAGATATTTCACATGTTTCAATTGATCAGTTAATATTAAGTAAATGATATTGTTGTTTTCAATGTAAGGAAAAAGATAGTCTGTGATTCAATGTAATGATGCCACATTGAGTTGCAGACGGGGGCAATGAAAGACCGTTACAATTTAGCTTACAGCCGAAGCCTTCTTCAGAAAAAAAAAACACACACACACACCCCCATTCCTTCACATAAGCAAGGACACCTCATGCAGACACGATCACCATCTCCAGCTGATTGGACTGGCATTACGGTAGCAATCTATCGTCAATATACCAACCTGGCATTTCCATTGTTTGATACTGTTGTTTATATTGTCAGAGATGTTTATTCACACAAGACTAACCAAATGCATCATTTATTTACTGCTAGGTGCAAAAGTGAAGCACATCTTCTTTCTTTGTCTTTTTCCCATGTCTATGGAATCAGCATGTTATTTCAGTTTTCGTAATGTTTGTGGAAGTTGGAGGCCAGATGCCTTTCCTAAAGCTACCACTTCCACCTACAACAGAATCTGTGTAACCTGTTTGTCTTCATGTAGAGAAATGGCATGTTCAAGTGTGAGAATTGTTTCTGAATGTTTACTTAATATGTATCTGAAGCAGAACAGGAGTACCAGCCTGGTATTTACCTAGGTGGATGTGAGAAACTGCCTAAAAAGTGGTAAGCACCTTGGCCTTGATCTTTAATCCACTGGTCAGATTAGACCTGGGGCTAGTGCAGCTCCCTGTGTCCTGAAAATGTGTAATTTAACATGCTCAACTATCTGGCCAAACAAACCGAAGAAAATTTAATACCCAAAAAAGTCAATGTAGTTTTTGAGAATGTTTGAGTTCATGCCAAAAAATGCCTCCAAAATTTTTTATGTGAACACCATTGAAGCATTTTATGTAAAAGAAACGTCATTAACTGTCTCGGTCTTTATTCTTCATGTCTGCATATTTATTTCTCAACATAGTTACTCTGGCAATGAACAAATTTCTCCCAGTGAGAGACCAGTTTGTTGATACTGTCACTGTAGAATGTTTGACTTCATTCACAGAGCCACAACCCCACCAATGCTTGCAGTGGTTCATCAATATTAAAGTGAAGACCTCGAAGTTTTGGAATAGATGAAAATCAGATGGGTCCAAGTAAGCACCATATGGAGGATGATTGATGATAGTGAACCTGAGGTGTTGGATTGTCGCAGATGTCACAGCGCTCATGTGTGGTCTGGGATTGTCAGGCTGATGGAGAGAGTGGTCCATGTATGGACAAACGTTTCTGCAGTTAGAAGCTGGATTACAGTATGCCGTTTCTCATGTGCTGACACAGTTAAATTACACACTGTAATTTTACATGCTACAATTTGGAGCCCTCTAGCAGTGGAGAGTTGAAACTTTCTTCAGTGAAGCAGGAAAATAGACCAAGTAATATGTGTGACATGTAATACGTCAACCAGTATTGAGAACAGAATAAAAAATTTGGAGGGATTACTTTTTGGCACACCCTTCTACACGCCAAAGAAACTGGTATAGGTCTGCGTATTCAAATACGGAGATACGTAAACAAACAGAATATGACACTGTGGTTGCAATGCCTATATATGACAACAAGTGTCTGGCACACCTATTAGATCAGTTACTGCTGCTACAATGGCAGGTTATCAAGATTTAAGTGAATTTGAACGTTGTTTTATAATCAGCAAATGAGCAATGGGACACAGCATTTCCAAGATAGTGATGTTGTGGAGTTTTCCCATATGAACATTTCACAAGTGTACTGTGAATATCATGAATCTGGTAAAACATCAAATCTCTGATGTTACTGTGGCCACAAAAGATCCTACAAGAATGGGACCAACAATGACTGAAGATAAGCATTCAATGTGACAGAAGTGCAACCCATCCACAAATTGCTGCAGATTGCAATGCAGGGCCATCAACAAGTGTCAGTGTATGAAACCAGTCAGTGAAACATAATTGACATTTTAGAGCTGAAGATCCACTTGTGTACCCTTGATGACTGCGCACACAAAGCTTTACACCTCATCTTGGCCCATCAACACTGACATTGGACTGTTAATGACTGGAAATATGTTGCCCGATTGTACAAGCCTCATTTCAAATTGTACTGAGCAGATGTATGTTTATGGATATGGAGACAAACTCATGAATCGTGCAAGTCAGCAGTGGGCTGTTTAAGTAGGTGGAGGCTCTGTAATGGTGTGAGGTGTGTGCAGTTGGAGTGATATGGCTTGATATTACTGTGACAGGTGACACGAATGTAAGCATCCTGTCTGATCACCTGCATACATCCGTGTCCATTGTGCATGGGCAATTGCAGCAGGGAAGTGCAACTCCTAACATGTCTACAATTGCTACAGAGTGGCTCTGGGAACACTCCTCTGAGTTTAAACACTTCTGTTGGCTATCAAACTCCCCAGACATGGACATTATTGAGCATATCTGGGATGCCTTGCAATGTTCTGCTCAGAAGAGATCTCCACCCCCTCATACTCTAATGGATTTATGGACAGCCTTTCAGGATTCATGGTGTCAATTTCCTCCAGCACTACTTCACACGTTAGTTGAGTCCATGCCACGTCAAGTTGCGTTGCGGTGCTTCTGAGTGCTCACAGGTGCTCTACACGATATCAGGCAGGTGTACCAGTTTCATTAGCTCTTCAGTCCAGTTATAGCTGCAGCAAGAGAAAAAATATTTTGACCAGGCACGCTATATCATTAACAGAGCTATTCCTGAATTGTAATCAGTCATTCAGCTGGTTTACCACCATATTCAGGTTCCTTGGGTTCTGCTTCAGTAACTTAACCTCTCCATGTCTTCTTTATCAAATGCAACATGTAGGGTCTTTGTCAGTTCCTATACCACAACTCTGGTACCATTTCCCATACTCTTAATTAGCAGTTAATGTTTGTCATAAATCTTCTGGCTAGTCTGATGCAGCCCTCACTGACTTCCTCTCCTATGCCATTCTCTTCATGGTAATGTAGCAGTGACATATTTGTTATATATATTTCAGTCTTTCATGAAGAATTTGACAAAGCACTGAAAGACTAAAGTTGAAACAAGGCCACAGGAACAGCCTTGGGAGAGCCAGTCCTGACAAAACTCTATCATCTGGTGAGCAAGATGTTTGAGACAGGTGAAATACCCTCAGATTTCAAGAAGAATATAATAATCCTGATTGCAAAGAAAGCATGTGCTGGAAGATGTGAAAATTACCAAACTATCAGTTTAATATGTCACAGCTGCAAAATACTGACATGAATCCTTTACAGAAGAGTGGAAAAACTGGTAGAAGCCATCTTTGGAGAAGATCAGTTTGGATTCCGGAGAAATGTAGGTACTCACGAGACAATACTGACCATACGACATCTCATAGAACATAGGTTAAGGAAAGGCAAACCTACGTTTGTAGCATTTGTAGACCTGGAGAAAGCTTTTGACAATGTTGATTGGAAAACCCTCTTTCAAATTCTAAAGCTAGCAGGGGTAAAATACAGGTAGCAAAAGGCTGTTTACAATTTGTACACAGGCCAAACGGAGGTTGTAAGTGTCGAGGGGCCAAAAAGGGAAGCAGTGGTTGAGAAGGAAGTGAGACAAGGTTGTAGCTTGTCCCTGATGTTACTCAAGACAAATTTGGAGTAGGAATTTAAGTCCAAGGAGAAGAAATAAAACTTTGAGGTTTGCCGATGACATTGTACTTCTGTCAGGGACAGCATAGGACCAGGAAGAGGAGCTGAATGGCATGTACAGTGTCTTGAAAGAAGGATATAAGATGATCATCAACAAAAGTAAAATGAGGATAATGGAATGTAGTCAAATTAAATGAGGCGATGCTGAGGGAATTAGATTAGGAAATGAGTAGTAAACAAGTTTTATTATTTGGGAAGCAAAATAACAGATGATGGTTGAATTAAGAAGGGTATAAAATATAGATTGGCAATGGCAAGAAAAGCGTTTCTGAAGAAGAGAAATTTGTTAACATTGAGTATAGATTTAAGTGTCAGGAAGTCCTTTCTGAAAGTACTTGTATGGAGTGTAGCAATGTATGGAAGTGAAACATGGACATAAACAGTTTAGACAGGAAGTGAATAGAAGCTTTTGAAATGTGGTGCTACAGAAAAATTCTGAAGATTAGATGGGTAGATCATATAACTAATAAGGAGATATTGAACAGAATTGGGGAGACGAGAAATTTGTGGTACAGCCTGACTAGAAGAAGGGGTCAGTTGGTAGGACACATTCTGAGGCATCAAGATATCACAAATTTGTTACTGGAGGGAAGTGTGTGGGGTAAAAATCACAGAGGGAGACCAAGAGATTAATACACTAAGCAGATTCAGAAGGATGTAAGTTGCAGTAGGTACTGGGAGATGAAAAAGCTTGCACAGGATAGAGTAGAGTGTAGATCTGCCCCAAACCAGTCTTTGGACTGAAGACCACAACAGCAACAACATTCCAATCTTTATCTATGAAGACAGTAACTGTTCTTGAAAGAACATATACTGTTGATGACTGTGCAGCTTTTCCCTGGAATAAATGATGACTAACTGAAACCTTCAGCTGCCGCCAGGTGTTGTTGATATACCTCGATGTGGATAGCTGAAAATGTGTGCCCCGACTGGGACTCAAACCCGGGATCTCCTGCTTACATGACAGACACTCTATCCATCTGAGCCACCGAGGACGCAGATGAATAGCGCGACTGCAGGGACTTATCCCTTGCACGCCTCCCATGAGACTCACATTCCCAACTGTCCACGATTCTACATATGTAATGTACCCTATAGACAGTTGCCCATCCACTCATTACTCGCGCACTCTTTGGCGGTTCCCGTAATAGTTTGGGCAACCTGAGCGCATCTGCACAGACAAAGGTCAATGGCTGGGTAGCCTTTAAATATATATATGAAGACAGTAACTGTTCTCGAAAGAACAGATACTGTTGATGACCATATAGCTTTTCCCTGGAATAAATGATGACTAACTGAAACCCTCAGCTGATGATTAACGTGACTGCGACTGTTTTATCCACTGGCACACTTGTTTGATTGTAGGCCATTTTGAAGCTCCATTTGGCATGAATTCATGTTGGGATCCATTAGTACCATTCCTCTCTCATATACATTTTAAACGGTTTATTTATCTAGACATCAAGAGCTTGCAATTGTGAAGTAAGTCCTCGTGGAATCTGTTTCAATATGTCATCTTCTAGTTTTGACGATCTTTCATTCAGTCCTCTGTTTTCACATTTAGACTTCCTCATTTTTTTCAGTTCTCCTTTACCCGCCCATGAATTGTGAATGGTTTCTTCAGTTGCAGGAGGGCTGAAATGCTGCTCTTCTGCTCTGTTTACATGTTCTTCTACATGTGCTATTACATTCAGTTTGTTTAATTTAGTTTTTTCAGTCATGAAACTAGCTACTAACAAAAATATTATACTTTTACCAATAACACAAATCACTTTCATTTCCAGTTCACTGGCACTGTAGACTGCAATGTTGCATCATAGGCTAGACAGTGTTCTCGGTTTGTGATGGCAGGGTAGGAGGGAGACAGTCTTAGCAAGCTTGTGAATCCCCACAACTCATGTTCATTGCATTGGTGCACTGCTGCTGACAGCTGAATCCAATGTTGCCAGCTAGAGATAGGTTTCTGCAGCATTGATTATATGGACATTTTTAAGAGTGGTGGGAATTTTAAATTGAACATTGGACATTTTTTGTTTACTAAATTCAAGTGTAAGATGCACTTGAATTTTTTAAAGAAAATTGTGCATCTCATAGTTGATTAAATATGGTAATTCTGTTGTTTCATGGTTTTCGCATAGTCCATGGCTTGCTCCCATAGAATTGCTTCCTACATATACACATTCTCAGAAATTTCTAAGACCTACAAGAGTGATTTGATAAGTTTGGTTAAAATCAAGAAAAAATGTTTGTTTCATAAAAAATTCACCTTACTTCTCAACATAGTGTCTTTTGAGCAATACACACTTTGTCCAGTCATCCTCGTCTTTTTCATCCCATCAGAAAAATGGGTTCTGCCAAGCTCCACAAGGTACTCATTGACTGCAGCTATCACTTCCTCATTTGATGAAAATTTCTTCCCAACGAGCAAAAGTTTCAAGTTAGGGAACAGGAAGAAGTCACTTGGGGCTATTTTTTGGTGGGTAGGAAGGATGAGGAATCAATTCAAAGCTCAATTCATGCACTTTTGGCATTGTTATAATTGATATGTGATTTTTTGCATTATCCTGGTGAAAGAGCGCTTTTTGAGTGTGAACTCTGGTTGTTTTCAGTCAAAGAAAATAAGGATGCGTGTAGGGAAAGGAAGAAAACTTACACAAAACTGATAAAGGAAAGTAAATCGCTGTACAATGAAAACAATATATCAATCTCAACAAATATTATTAAGACCATATGGTCTCTCATAAATGAAGAGAGGAAACATGCAGGTGTGAAAAACACTGATAACGTAACACTTGAGGTAAATGGGAGAGAACTCAGAGACGAATAAAATGCCAACAATCCTTTAAAAAAACATTATATTGAAGTTGTGTAAAAATTAATAAATCAAAATAATACTTAAAAAATAAATGCGGTAAACATTCCATATGAGACAAAATGACTATTCTTGACCCCAACTAATGAATCAGTAAACTAATTAAACTAATTAAATGCTGTTTACAATGGGTAGTAAAGCCATTACCCTGTCTGGTAAACTTATCTACAAAAAAAGGAATATTTCCAGTGTGCCTGAAAGAGAAAAAAGTAATCCCTATATATAAAGGAGGCTGCAAAAAAGACCCAGGAAATTACAAACCTATAACTATCACATCTGTACTCTCTCAAATAATAGAAACCATAATAAAAGACAGAATATTAAATTTTATACAAACATGCAATATTCTCAACTATGAACAACATGGATTCAGAAAGGGCAAATCTACCAAAACAGCAATAGCTGAATTTGTAACACTTGTAACTAAAGCACTTGATGAACAGAAGAAAGTCTACACTATGTTCTCGGTCCTATATAAAGCATTTGACTGTGTATGCCATGACATTCTATTAGAAAAGCTTCATTGCTAT
Source organism: Schistocerca nitens (assembly GCF_023898315.1). Lineage (NCBI taxonomy): Eukaryota > Metazoa > Arthropoda > Insecta > Orthoptera > Acrididae > Schistocerca > Schistocerca nitens. The sequence goes on from NC_064623.1 coordinate 170,777,985, forward strand.
GGAATAAGTGGGAAAGCAGTGGACATCATTAATTCGTTTTTGCCAAATAGAAACCAGTGTATAGAAATAAAACAAAAACATTACAATTGTCTTTTCAAATTCTGAAATTGTGAAATATGGTATTCATCAACAACCCATCATTGGTCCAGTACTTTTCATTCTGTATGTCAGTGATATGACGAAGACAGTATTTGATGGTTTAGTCATGTATGCAAATGACACTTCATTTGTTGTTACCAGTTCTACAACAAATGACTTGCAAGAGAAGCCTTTGCTAAATATGAAAAGTGGAAACAATTATTTCAGGGAAAACAATCTCTTTATAAATGGAAACAAAACAACATACATGCAAATACATGCAAACAAAAAACACACTTTGGACACCATCACAGTCAGGCTTGGAAATGTAGAACTAAAGGAGACAGACAGCTATAAATTTCTAGGTGTAACAGCGGATAGGTATATGAAACGGGAGAGTCACATAAAAAACATTTGCAGCAAAATAGGTTCAAGCATATTTCTGATGAGAAAAATGTCAGTCAGTAAACAGACACACTCTACAAGGTACAATGGACTAGTCCATTTGCACCTCTCATATGGCATCCTGGTTTGGGGAAACTCTGCAAATGTGCACACACAACGGTATTAAGATTACAAAAGGGAGCCGTGCAATGCATTGCAAAAGTATCACCTACATAATCTTGCAGAAATAAATCCAGGCAGCTAAAAATTTTAAAAGTAGCATCAGTATATTTAAAACATAGGGAAACATTCCATGAGGGAAAAATATATCTAAAAACAAAGATGATATGACTTACCAAATGAAAGCGCTGGCATGTCGATAGACACACAAACAAACACAAACATACACACAAAATTCAAGCTTTCACAACCAAAGGTTGCTTTGTCAGGAAAGAGGGAAGGAGAGGGAAAGACGAAAGGATGTGGGTTTTAAGGGATTGGAATGACTCCTTACCCTCTCCCTTAAAACCCACATCCTTTTGTCTTTCCCTCTCCTTCCCTCTTTCCTGATGAAGCAACCATGGATTGCGAAACCTTGAAATTGTGTGTGTGTTTTGTGTCTATCTACCATCGCTTTCTTGTTTTGTATGTCACAGCATCTTTTTTAATATATTTTTCCCATGTGGAATGTTTCTCTCTATTATATTCATATCATTAATTTGAACCCAACAATTACGTTTGTTATTGTCACTGTTGCATTTCAAAATCTTTTCTGTCATCTTACTTTCTCTTTTTGTTTGTGCAAGCAGTTTCACTTTGTATTCACCTTCCCTTTTTTCCGTAATCCACCATACAATTTATCCTGTCTATATATACTCAATAATACGTAATTTACTTCAAAACCATAACCAAAAAATTTTTAACGCTTTCAACACTACCGCTGCTATAAAATCCACCGTTCCCATTTTACAGAAATTTCCCATTAAACCTCGTGAATACTATTCCACAGCTTCAGTTCCTTTCACCTATTAAACAACCATTTCAGCTAGTTCTAACAACTTTTGTTTTATTTTCATTCCCATTTTTCCCACATAACCGATCATTTTTTAGCAGCTTCCCACAGGTTTTAACGTTATTATTTCTTTGTCAGACAATTGTTAGCCTCATTTTCATAATCTGCCACAACGTAACCAGTCCTTTTAATACATTTACACGCAGTTTTTTCGAAATTTTCCCGTATTTCTCCACCCTTTAACGTGGTTTGGAGGCAACACAACTACCTAACCTTTGTACACATCGTTGTTTACCAACCTAAGTTCACCACAGGATCAACATAGCTCAGCTTAAACCAACACTTTTTCGACTTTTTTCACACCAGAACTCCAGTTGCTTTCTAGTTCACCTTTATCTCTCCCCATATATTTTTATTTTCACGTTAGCCTCATGTTACACTTTCCACCTTCTAATACCATGTCACCCTCACAACATCCCCACCACAACCCCATTAAGTTTTATTTACATTCCCTTCGCAAACATGCCTTCGCCCTAGCCAGATTACGCTCCCATATTTTATTCACTCAGGCTTGTCTGACATTTGGCATTACCCCCAAAGGCCTCACACTTAAAGTTCGCGTCTCTGGCTGTAACCCTTCTTTCCATCAGTCCCTATACCAGTTCCAAACTGAACAATCCATAGCCCTCACTCGCCTAATCTGTCACCTACACATCAACTCAGCCAATGAACACACCCCTCAACTCCGAGCCCTAATCAAAGTCCTCAACCTTTCCTCTCCCACATCCACACCGGCTGTTCAGAGCATCCTCCTACAGGACAACCACAAATTAGAACAGCATGCCACCCTCCACCTCAAAAAACTATCCAATCTCCTGGTTTCCCACCTCCGGAAAGGCAACTCACTCACCCTCCACAACCTTTCCAACAAACCTCAACCTCCTCTCATTGCACATAGACCCAGTCTCTCCCATCTACTCAATCTCCCACTTCCAGCTCCACTCCCCCCAAAACCTCAAAATTCTAGTCAACACAATCTGGAACCACAACACCCCAATTCAGTAATTAACCTTTCCTCCAAACCTCTCTCCCAATCCGAAACCTCTGTCCTATCCAAAGGCCTCACCTTCAGCCCCACTCCCAGATTCAACCAAACAGCCCTCGTCAAAGATTTACTGTCCTACACTCGTAGTCTCTGCTGGAAAAATCACTTTGCCACGAAGAAAAATAATCCTAATCCTACTCCTAATGATCCAACTCCCCAAGACACTATCCAAATTGAATCTTGCCTGGAACAGTTCCGTCCTCCGTCACAGCGGGACCCACCTCCTCTTCCTCAAAATCACCCTCTCCAAACCTTCCAGGAATTTCTCACTTCCAGCCTTGCCTCTCAATCTTTCTTGAAAAACCTCAATCCTACTCCCAACATCACCACAGCTGAAGCCCAGGCTATATAAATTGGCCCAAACTCTTTGCCTTTACATATGTCCGCCTGTGTCCGTATATGTGCGGATGTGTGTGTGTGTGTGTGTGTGTGTGTGTGTGTGTGTGTGTGTGTGTGTGCGTGCGTGCGTGCGTGCGTGCGTGCGTGCGTGCGTGTGTGTGTGCGCGCGAGTGTATACTTGTCCCTTTTCCCCCCTAAGGGAAGTCTTTCCGCTCCCGGGATTGGAAAGACTCCTTACCCTCTCCCTTAAAACTCACATCCTTAAGTCTTTCCCTCTCCTTCCCTCTTTCCTGACGAAGCAACTGTGGCTTACGAAAGCTTGAAATTTGTGTGTGTGTTTGTGTTTGTTTGTGTGTCTATCGACGTGCCAGCTCTTTCGTTTGGTAAGTCACATCATCTTTGTATATATATATGAAACAATTATCTTCTTAAAAACTAACTGTACTGCATTGCCAAACATAAAAAATGACTATCACATAGAAGGAAGTAAGTTAAAATTAACAGACAAAGAACCTGTAAATGCATACACATACTGTACAACAGTTTACCACAATGTAGAAAGATGATAGAAATTATGTATATTTTAAAAAGAAAATTAAAAAGACATCTGATCAATATTTGCCGTTACAGTGTTAAACAATATCTTGAAATAAAAAATTAAATGGTGTCTCAGTATACACTGCAAAGGGAAACTGCAACAAATGTAAAACAGTGTATAGAATCACTTCAAGTATGTCGGATGTATGAATAACTAGCAAATATATATGTAACACTCAGGATATAAATGCAATCATACATAAATTGATATATATAACTGTATTTTTCTGTTTACGTATATGCGAGCTTTATGTAAACATGAAGTGTCCAATGTCGTAGTAAGAAACAATCCACGGAAAAAATAAAGAATATCAGAATTCCAATGCAAGTTTCAATCAATCCAGCAATGAAGCATAATAGGGTCCAGTTATGGTTCTGCTTTTTTCCAAGTAATTTATTCCTTGGGAATGCAGGGAAACTGTGGACATCATTTTACCATGTGACAAAATGGGCTTTGTTTTCTCCGGCGCACTTTCACCAGAATTTGTCCATTGGTTTGACTGCCATTTTGACTGTAGTATGTAATGATGGATCCAGGTTTCATTGACATTTAAAGATTGACACAAAAAGTCTTGCAGATTGTGATTAAACATTGTCAGACATTGTGTTGAAATGTTGTGCCACATGCCCTTTAGGTTGACTGTGAGCATTGCAGCACCCACCTTGTGCACTGCTTCTTCATAACTAATTCTCCATGTAGGAAACTATGCACTTGCTCAGTTGAGATGCCTACATTCTCAGAAATCTCAGGGATTTTTATTTGGTGGACCAGCATTAACATATCATGGATTCTGTAAATGGTTTCCTTCATGGTGACCTCAAGTGGATGGCCGGAGTGTATTTCATCTACAGTACTTGTACAACCACGTTTAAATTCATTAATTCAAAAGCAAATGATCTTCAACAATGGTACAAAGTCTGTGTGAACTACAGTCCATTCTGTTTTGATTTTTGCAGTGGTCCAACCCTTCAATTGAAAATGTTTAATATCAGCACCAAACTCGGTTTTCTCCATTTTCACTCATAGTCAACACAATGACCACTTCATATAGCTGTCAACAATGAACTGTATGCTGTACATTGTTGAAATTATTTATGTGATCCTTGGAATAATCAAGCTTACCAACCATGGAGGCACAACAAAAATGTTCCATTCTTTCATGGAAATTTACTTATCAAATCACCCTCATATGTTTGATACTAGTAGACTTGTTTTGGCAAAAATGTTCTTATTGCCTGTGCTAGCCTGCTACTCATATTTTGGTTGCTCACTGGCCCTGCATTATTTTGCTTTTAAAGTAACAGAACCTCTTCACGTCACCTACTGCATGGGCACAAATATTGATTTTAATTTTGTCATTAACCTAATCATTATCATTAATCTGCCAGAGTTGAGTGTCACGTCTGACTCATCCCTTGTTCAGCTGACTTCAGTAAATAGTCAAAGTACTAAAAATTCAGCAAACCTTTCAAATTACTCACTTTGAAAGTGTTTGCATAATAAATACATATTAGTAAGAACAAGTGCAGTTAGAAGAGTTAGTTCATCATTTGTACTTAACGTTTGCTTGTCGATGTTAAAATTCTTGTTTGGCTGTTTGTCTAGATGATAGGTTCCACTTGCTGTGATGCAAATGGGTTGTTGCTTGGGAATATGTACATTGAAATAATATAATGATGCAGGTTACTATCTTCACATCAACTTTTTATGTATATCAAACTCTCCACTGCATAACAGTCAGAATACTTGTTCATAATGTAATAAAATCATTTACAAAAATAATTTACAGTCTGGCACCTTATGCCAACTTCCATCTTATTACTCCATAACAGACAGACAGACTTGTTACTCCATGACTGAACGATAGATCAACTCCAGCTGCATATAACATGCACTGAACTGTGCAAAACAGACTCAAACTACTTGTTGATCATTCAGTGGCATTGAAAGCTCACATCTGAAGATATGCATATATTGTTACCATAATTGATGTTACCTAACCAAAGAGGTACAGCCAGTTATAATTTTATGAAATAAGGCATTTACTTTTATCAATTTTATCTTTTTGAATAATTATGGGAAACAATACAGGGCTATTACAAATGATTGAAGCGATTTCATAAATTCACTGTAGCTCCATTCATTGACATATGGTCACGACACACTACAGATACGTAGAAAAACTCATAAAGTTTTGTTCAGCTGAAGCCGCACTTCAGGTTTCTGCCGCCAGAGCGCTCGAGAGCGCAGTGAGACAAAATGGCGACAGGAGCCGAGAAAGCATATGTCGTGCTTGAAAAGCACTCACATCCGTCAGTCATAACAGTGCAACGACACTTCAGGACGAAGTTCAACAAAGATCCACCAACTGCTAACTCCATTCAGCGATGGTATGCGCAGTTTAAAGCTTCTGGATGCCTCTGTAAGGGGAAATCAACGGGTCGGCCTGCAGTGAGCGAAGAAACGGTTAAACGCGAGTGGGCAAGTTTCACGCGTAGCCCACAGAAGTCGACGAATAAAGCAAGCAGGGAGCTAAACGTACCGCAGCCAACGGTTTGGAAAATCTTACGGAAAAGGCTAAAGCAGAAGCCTTACCGTTTACAATTGCTACAAGCCCTGACACCCGACGACAAAGTCAAACGCTTTGAATTTTCGGCGCGGTTGCAACAGCTCATGGAAGAGGATGCGTTCAGTGCGAAACTTGTTTTCAGTGATGAAGCAACATTTTTTCTTAATGGTGAAGTGAACAGACACAATGTGCGAATCTGGGCGGTAGAGAATCCTCACGCATTCGTGCAGCAAATTCGCAATTCACCAAAAGTTAACGTGTTTTGTGCAATCTCACGGTTTAAAGTTTACGGCCCCTTTTTCTTCTGCGAAAAAAACGTTACAGGACACGTGTATCTGGACATGCTAGAAAATTGGCTCATGCCACAACTGGAGACCGACAGTGCCGACTTCATCTCTCAACAGGATGGTGCTCCACCACACTTCCATCATGATGTTCGACATTTCTTAAACAGGAGATTGGAAAACCAATGGATCGGTCGTGGTGGAGATCATGATCAGCAATTCATGTCATGGCCTCCACGCTCTCCCAACTTAGCCCCATGCAATTTCTTTCTGTGGGGTTATGTGAAAGATTCAGTGTTTAAACCTCCTCTACCAAGAAACGTGCCAGAACTGCGAGTTCCCATCAATGATGCTTTCGAACTCATTGATGGGGACATGCTGCGCCGAGTGTGGGAGGAACTTGATTATCGGCTTGGTGTCTGCCGAATCACTAAAGGGGCACATATCGGACGTTTGTGAATGCCTAAAAAAACTTTTTGAGTTTTTGTATGTGTGTGCAAAGCATTGTGAAAATATCTCAAATAATAAAGTTATTGTAGAGCTGTGAAATCGCTTCAATCATTTGTAATAACCCTGTAAGTGTGATTATAATACTGAATCTGAAGATTCATAACTATAACAAATTTTGTATCTCTCTGCTTCACAAAAAAGAAAGAAATATGTGTTGAGCAGTTATCAATATTGGGTGAAGGGGCAGGTATGTGATGAAATTAATTTCTTTCAAGTTGTGAGTCAGAGTTTGCTGTGGTATGTTGGTACACTGTGTTCCAACACAGAAATAAAAGTTTCTACATTCATGTCCAAAGAACACACTTTCTCCTTTTTCATGTGAAAGTTTGTTGGTACCTTCACTTTTATCTTAAGCAAGTTATTTGATTAATTTAGAACTACACTTTAGTCACTAGACAATGAGAAACTTTCTCATAAAAAGATTATCATCTCCAAGCATACTACTCAATTACTGTCATTTCTGATCTATAGTGAAGTTGTTGGTAGTAGAGTACTGCCAGAAAATGTTAAGGTTGTTGCCTATGTAGAGAACTAGAAGTCTATATTCATATTACTCTGTGATGGGAAAAGAACTTTCCCAAATATGCATAAAGGGTTAATTAATTTTCTCTTTCAGCCCTTAACTCTCGAACAGGCGTGTCATTTTTCATAACATGAGTGGGCATGTGGCATACTTTGCGCATATGTAAAGTAGAACATTTTTACATTGCCAAGGTAAACATGTATGAGCAAAATCACAGTTTAATCTTAATGTAATTCAGCAATGATAAAATAAACTTGCACTATGTGAGCTAAAACACTGTTTTTAAACAGTAATAAAACAGACTTTCATTATCTCACTCTGTTGCTGCATATAAGTATTATCCCACAGCAATGACCCACTCAAAGTATTAAGGGAATGCAGTTGCATCAGGTCCCAGCTCACCGCATATTCGATTACTAATTATCTCATAGGCAACTGCCTCAGTGCACAGTTGTGCTAATAGCTTACAATCTGGGTAATTTTCTAGCACAGAATATAAATTTTTCCTCATGTAGCTCGCTGCTTGTTTTATATTATTGCTGCTCACTTGGAGGTACAACAACGCAACTTATCACTGCATTAAGTGAAACAATAATGAAGGAATAGGTATGGACTCACAATTGTATTTGTGGTTGGTGTATGTTGTAGAGGTGTACCCGCTCAAGGGTTAAATGATTCCTTAAGTCCAAACTGTACAATGGGATCATTCTCTTCCCATATTCTGTCTACACAATGAAGTTACTCGTGTTTGCTATATCTGTAAAGAATACACCACAACTGTAATATACACTCACGTTCAGAAAAAGCAGAACACATGGAGTGACTAGAGATATTCACAGGATATGTACATTAGTATGTTCTACAGAAATCATTAGCATTTCAGTTATCTTACTTCAGCATGTGTCCTGTAGCCCAGTAGGCACAAGGTCAACCTTGGGCCCTGATAACTTGTTCCTTGCATGGTGGCAACGTGTATAAGGCATAAAGGCATCTGGCGATCTGCTGGGGCAGGGAAAAATGCTGGAGTCTTGTGACAGCAAGAATGCATATGTTTGTGCAGCAAGATGTGGTTGTGCATTGTCATGCTGAAAAATGGCGTCCGTGTTGTTGTGCAGAAAGGGTATGGCTATGGGTTGCAGAATGTCATTCACATAGGTCACAGTGCCCTTAACATGCACCAGTTGTGATTTGTTGATGTTCCCAAAAGCAACCAACACCATGAGGCCTTAAGTTGGCGCTATATGTCCTGTGCAAATGCAGTCACTGGATGCTGTTCCCCTGTCTGTGGTGAACCAAAATGTGACCATCTTTTTCAAAAAGACAGAACGCAGATTCATCCAAAAGCACTGTCCGATGCTATTCCTGTCCCCAGTGGCATCATTCCATACATCATTGCTGTCTAGCATGTTTTTGCACATTCCTCAAAGGCAGGCGGAAAGCGGGTGATGCACATGTAACCTGTGCCATTAATAAACAGCAGTGGACTGTCATTCCTGATTGTGTCTGATGTGTTACCCTGTCCCATCATTGTGCCTAAGGCAAGGAGGATGCAGATCTGTCCTGCAATGCCATTCGGTTGAGGTGTCAGTCTTCTTTGGTATTGATCTGGGAGGTGCGACCTGACCGATCCCCTGGGTGATTCCCCAGTGATGGCTGTTTGGCTTATATACTTTTGTTAGTACATCACACACCTGAAGCTGCACCAGGCAGTATCCATCATCATGGTGGGCAGTAGTCACAATATTTTGGCTTATCAGTGTATGCAAAGCATCTAATAAATCACCACATCTAATTTCAGATTCTGATACCTTTTCTAATGCTCAATCCACTAGTGAGTTGAATTTATAGCTGTTACTTTTATTTTGAGCTTCCTTGAATTTCAATTGGAAATGAATCTTGCAATAAAAATTACCATAAAACCAGTCACCATTAAGGGTGTGTTAGTGTAATTGTATGTAAGAGAAATAATAAGAATCTTATGTACAGTATGGTCAATGTGAAAGTACCCAGAAATTGTGTACCAAACACCAACCTTGACATTTTTCAATGTTGAATCAACTGATCAGGATTTTCAACCACATTGTTGAACATGTTCTCAGAGTTCACATTCCTGGAGAGGCTGAATGGGGCCTCGTCTGAAGAAATAAAATACTGTGAATCTAATTGTCCTGATACCATTTCAGTAACGTTTTGACATCATAGTTTTAGATTTACAGTTGCACATTTAACTGACATTGTTATTTTATGAAACTTAAGTGCAGACTATATTTCACTTCAACAATGTTTGCCGATGGTGAACTTCATTTTAAGATAGTATTCTAATGATGCATTTGTTCTTTAGGTTATGTTTGTACACAATACAAAAAATGTCTCAGTTCACTTTCCTGCTAGCCATCATGTACGATAGAAAAATTTCTTATTCTTAGAGATTAACACTGTCTTTTGGAATGGAATTCAAATCAAGAAGCATGTCATTAAAACAGAATACACTCAGATAGATCTTTTTGCAAAAAACTGGGTGTCTGTGGCTAAGCCACTTCTCTAGGAAAGTCCTTATTTTGAGATTGCTATTACCATAAGGTGTGCTGAAGAGTTTTTGTGAAGCTTGCAAGGCAATGAGAGAATTTAAGCTGTGCAGGCAGATTGTGAGTTGTATCTGAGTAGTTTGATTGGTAAAGTCATTACCCGTTATGTGAGGTGGCTTGAAGTGCTGATGTGGTGCCACTTTCATCGATCAGAATTTCAGAAATTATGAGACAGAATTGCTGGCCAGTACTTAATTGGCTTCAGCAGGCAAGATATATAGTGCGATTCATAAAAATATATATAAATGAGACACACTGTAAAAAAAAGATCCTCCCCAGACTTGTCACATGGCAGGACACCTACAGTAATGAGCTAAAACATTATGACCATCTGCTTAATAGCTTGTATATCTGCATATCAGGGATCCAACAGTTTGTTGGTAGGTTTTTGGAGGTATGTGGCATTAGATTCCTATGCACAGGTCATGTTAATTCCCACAAATAAGTGGCTGCTGATCTGTGCATACATTGATGGCACCTGATACCCACAAGGATACCCAGATGGGTTCCAAAGGATTTACATCAGGTGAATTTTGTCTCCAAGACATCAAAGTGAGTTCAGTATAATGCTCCTCAGATGACTGTAGCACAGTTCTGGCTATGGGATACGGACAATGTACCGCTGAAAGACGACATCGCCATTGGCGAACACATCAAGCGTGGAGGGATGCAGGTGTTTCTCAGCTATCATCGTGTCTCTGATTACTACCACAGGTCAAATGCGGGCACAGCAGAGTGTATCCTGTAGCATAATACTGCTCCCACCAGTCTATGTCCACAGTGTGCTGCACATTTTGAGCCTCCATTCATCTCCATGAGGCTGTTGTGGAGACCCCCATCAACTTAGTGTAGCAACAATGTGATTTACCAAAAGAGCAGATACATTTCTGTTGATCAACGGTCAAATCCTGATGGTCTCGTGTCCACTGCAATCGTAACTGATGATATTGTTGGATCAACATGTGGCATGTAGGGGTGGTCTGCTGCAGAACTCCACGTTCAGCAATGTAAGATGAATGGTGTGCTCTGAAGTACTTGTGTGTGTACCAGCAGTTTGCTCTTTTGGCAGAGATGCCACAGATCACCAACTCTCCTACTCTACAGAGCCTCCAAGCCCCACGTTCTGTGAAGAGTCGTGGTCGTCCAACCATTTAGTGGTAGCTTCACTGTCCTCCTACCTCTTTCCCTGGATGCTCATGACAGCAAAATGTGAACATTTGACCAGCTTTGCTGTTTTCGAGATACTCATTCACAGGCCCTGTGTAACAGTAATCTGCCCTTTGTGAAAACTGGTTATCTCATTGGATTTCTCCATTTGCAGCCAATATCTTCACTTGGGTGATCCCCCAGTGATGGCTGTTTGGCTTATATACTTTTGTTACTACATCACACACCTGAAGCTGCACCAGGCAGTATCCATCATCACGGTGGGCAGTAGTCACAATATTTTGGCTTATCAGTGTATGCAAAGCATCTAATAAATCACCACATCTAATTTCAGATTCTGATACCTTTTCTAATGCTCAATCCACTAGTGAGTTGAATTTATAGCTGTTACTTTTATTTTGAGCTTCCTTGAATTTCAATTGGAAATTAATCTTGCAATAAAAATTACAAGAGAAAGCAGGTTTTAATAAACAGATTCCTGAAGTACTGAGTAATTGAAATCTGGGCTTGTGGTCCTTCAGATAAAAGTTGCAGAAAATGACAGCAGCCACTACAAATACTTGAAGTTTCAACTGGTTTCTTCTTCTGGCTTCTTCTTCATCATGGGTATGCAGAGATATACTGTTACCCATTTTTGGTGGTTGGAACTCTGGTAAAATGTAAGATATCAGCCAGCAAAAGTTGCGGCCAGTTTCCTGTGCCACAGCAGGTGTTCAACAGCCTCTGCTTCTCCCAGTAGTTAACAACAGGACTATATTTTAGAGATTGGAAGCCCACCAATGTGCAATGACTCCGAGACCATAAAAACATGGAGTTCAACCGTCCACGGACCCATTCTGCTTGCTTACATTGGTACTGACTAGTGCTGTGAGATGACACTGATGCGGACACAAGTATGCTTTGCCCTTGCACATGCCACCTTGCACCTGGTCACAGTTCACCTGTTCATTCATTTGAGCAGAACAGTGTAATGTCATGCACGGATATCAACATTTGTAGTGTGTCTGTGTCACGTGTTGGCCAAACACTGTTAGCATCAGTCATGTGTTAAGAAATGACTGCAACCAAGCCATTTGTTACTTTGATTGTGATCTTGTGTGTTCAGTAGTGTCTCTCTCGAGTGACGGCATGTGTTCATGCTTTCTCTCCCAACCACAACACTAATGTTGGTTTGATCTAGTAAACTCCATATTTTTTTATGCAGATACTATCAGTGTCTAGTTAAAGTCTCTATCACTGTAACATGTTTTCCTCTATATTTTGAAATGTCAGAGAAGGCAGTTCACATATCCAACAGTTAATATTTAGCCAGTTTTTAAATTTGAGGTATAACCTCTATCCCTCAGTGTATTAATTAGTTAGGTTGTTAATTGCTGACAATGCGTGAACCCTTGTTCATCAAATGCCAGCCATAGTATCTGAAGATGGGTTTTAAAGGCTGAAACCAGTTATGATAGTATTGTAAAAAAGTTATTGCATCAGAAATAAAAAATAATACCATACTAACTTTCTCAGCTTCCCCATAGTATCCTTCTCCTCCCGCTTGATGTCCTTTGTACTTCTATGTGTGTCAGTTGGCAGCACTACCAATTCCACTTCATGGGCACAAGCAGTCACTAGCTATTCTGTCTCATAAATTATTAGTCTGATAGAGTTTCAGAAATATTTATTGTTTGCAAGACTTGCTACAATGTGATTTGTACACCTTTATTACTACCAATCTTACTTCAATAGGATAACGTTTCAATTAGCTTTTGACATTTACCAAGCCCCAACTGCCTCATGGGATACTAGTACTGGCAGAGTATTTATTGCTATTTTTCATATGTGACAGGACCACTGTACAGGATGTCCCGGGGAAAAACCACCCACACTCCACTGTCCAGCCTCCTGGTTCCAGAGGGAACGTGACACAGACAAACACAAAAAAGTACCCCAGTGGTCCAGTAAGGAATGTGACAGGGAAAAAAACAAACAGTCTTCCCCCTGGTCCAGTTAGGAACACGACAAGGACAAACACAAACAATCAGTCTCTCGATCCTGTTAGGAATGTTACACAGACAAACCCAACCGAGAAGCCTCAAGGACCAGACTCTATTGCGCCAGGCCCAATCCGGAACCAGGAAGGTTGGCAGACACAGCCTCCTGGCCCTGGTGGGAAGGTTCCACACGATGGTGCCAAGCAGCCTTCAGCCTACGACGTCAACCCATCGCACCGGCCACCACCGGAAGGCAACAGTGGAAGGTGAGTGCTATCTTGATATCAGCATCAAACTCTGCTGTCATATGTAAGATGGACTGTTTTGCCGAACCACGTCTCTCCACAGTTACTTTATCCAACATCGTGATTATTACCTGCACTGCAACTGCCATATATTTGCCACCTCTGCTACATATTTACTACTGCCACAACTCTGCCATCATTGTCACACCTGTGTTGCCACTGCCATGTTCTGCCACTGTTGACATGCCTTGCCACCATTGCCATCAGCCACTCAGTGCCTGCTGGTGGGCAAAAATCTACTCCAACCTTTTTCCACAGATTGTGTACGTCAGTTATATGCATCTGTGTTGCTCCTGTTTGTTTTCTAATCTACTACCTTCCACTCAGGTCATTTCCTTATACTTCTCTTACCTCTTGTGACTCCATAAAGAAATTATTTGGTACAAATTCTATGCACATTGCCACAAAAAAATGTACACCCACAAAGGTGATATTGATTTCGATCTGTCACATGGGGGATAGTAGATGTATTGATAATAATTTAATGTCAGCTGGCAACAGATGGCACAGTGGCATAGCTCTCAGAGCCATTTGCTTTAATAGGGAATGCTTACAGCCAGAAGAGCCAGTGTGGTGCAAATGTGTGAAACAAGCAGGCAACCGTGTCACGGAGATACCACAGAGATGCAATCGTGCTTCCTTTAGCCAACTGAGCTAGTTTGAAAGGGGTCAAATTGTGGCCTTGGGTTGGGTTGTTTGGGAGAGGAGACCAGGCAGCAAGGTCATCGATCTCATTGGATTATGGAAGGATGGGGAAGGAAGTCGGCCATGCCCTTTCGAAGGAACCATCCTGGCATTTGCCTGGAGCGATTTATGGAAATCACGGAAAACCTAAATCGGGATGGCCGGATGTGGGATTGAATAATTGTGGTCTTCTGAGAGGTGGGATGGTCCTTTCAGAGAATTGCCACACAAGATAGATGTGCTACATCAGGTGTGCAGTGATGCTAGTATCACTGGTCATGTGAACATTATCACACTGTAGACAAGGTTCTGGATGTCCATGCAGCACAGGCATCCATCGTGATCATTGTGAGGGTAGCAGTGGCAGGTTGCACAGCTACTGCATCACAGATAAGAGGGCTTGTGAGCTCTTACATGTCTATATAAACTGTTGCTAATTGGTTATGAACAGTGGGTCTATGGGCACGCACAACTGTTACTCACCTTTCACAGCATCGACGTGCACAGCTTTACTGGTCAGAGGATCACTTGGAGGACGGAATGGCATGCCGTGGTCTTCAGCAATGAAAGTAGATTCTACCAGCATGCGAGCGATGGTCGTTTCCATGTACAACATAGATCTGATGAGCAGTCATGTAGAGTGCATTCGCGCAAGACACACTGGTCTCACTGCAGACCTTATGTTGATGTGTTGTTCCAACAAGGTAATACTCACTCACAAAATGCCTGTGAAACTCAATATGCTCTGCAAGACGTGCAGAAACTTCCCTGGCCAGCACAATCTCCACTCTCGTCTCCAGTCGAGCACATGTGGGATATGGTGGGATGACAGGTGATGCGTGTGACTTGTCAGCCAACAGCTCTTACAGAATTATAGGACAGGTCAAGCAGGCACGACATAGTGTATCCCACGGCAGTATTTGCCATTTGTACGACTGACCGGATGCCAGAATCAGCACATGAATTCTGCCCATGGAGACTGGAACATGTACTAATATGCGTGGTTCAGTGTGAGTCGATACCTGGTACCTCGGAACTGCTTGTGCTATTGATCTGTAAAAATAATCATCATGTACTCCATATGCACTGTTGTGACATTAAATCTTGAGTGTATTGGAATCCCCTAAAAGGGTGTACTAACTTTTTTTTTCCTGGCATTCTATTTGCCAGGCTACATGCCTCTCCCAGATCCCCACTCAAATCTGTTTCTTAGCCATTCTTTTTTAACATTCCTGTCTCTCCTATTAAGTCACATTGTCATTTCTCCATTGTTCTCTTAGCAGCCCTTTAGTTTTTAAATGTTTTTCAAATTGCGAGTCCATATTTCACTACCATAATACACACTGATTGCAGAATTCCTTTCTCAGACACATTTTCAGTTTAGTTTTTTATTTTTACTCTCTGTTTGATTTCAACATGTTTGCCTATTTCTTTTGCTGTCCATCCAGACACTTTTTTGATCACCCTATATGCTAAAAACTCATCAACAACTGGGTCTATGATACCACTGTTTGTTGATTGTACATGATTTTGGTTTTATTATGATTGATTTTCAGTCCTGGTTTCAAATGTACTCTGTTCAGCCTTTCCATTAGTTGTTGTTATTACATACTCTAAAGGCAAAAGGTATAGTGTCAGTAATGAATGTTAGGTCCCAGTTAGGTGCCATTTACCCACATTCTATTTTTGTTTTCCCTGTTTAATTATCTACTGAAATACTTTTGTTAATATGATGTGTATATCTTACAGTACATTTGTTGAGTCAGTGCTGTGCTTCTCAAGGGCTCTTATGAAAATTGAGTTAAAAATATCTTAAATATGCTAAACACAAGAAAAGTGATAATTCACTCCCATTTCCCTGTTCAGTAACTTAAAACTCTAAAACTGGTCATTGTGTTGTTTCCACTTTCAAGGCATCCACATACAGGGGCAAGGGAGGACCATGTCCCCCTCTCCATAGCTCTCAGTGAAAGAAAAAAGATAGTTTAGTCAAGTGTTTTTATTTCATGAAAATGATTGAAAAGTCAGTATTACACAGGTTTTTAACAGGATCAGAACTGGAACTGGAACTTCTCAACTCTTCTGGTAGGTCTCCCGTGACCCATGGTTCTGGGCAACTTTTTCGAACTCTTCCCATTTGCTAAACTTCACCAGTCCTTTTTCACTCATCCCTCTTCCTTACCCCTAAACCCTTCTGCCAGCAGAAGGAGCCACTAGCTCTGGAAGCTTGCACTTTTCTTTAACCCTTGTATGTGTGTTCCCCTGATGTTACTTCATGAGTAGACTATTTTTTATCTAGCCAGTTATTTTATAATTTCAAAATCTGATTATTTGTGTTGTCTGTCTGAATATATTTATTTGTTACAGTGGCTCTGGAAGCAGACTGATCAACCTTTCCAGTCCATTTGGATATTGGAAGAACTTCTCTACACCAAGCTCTCCAATGATCATCATCTTTCCAACATCACAGTGAGTATTGCTGAGCATATCAATGTATTTTCATCTCTAAGACAATTTTCTTTCTTTTACTGTTAAGCTCACGAGACAAAATACACCGTCCAGTCATATTAATCTGACCATCTGTCAAAAGCCTGAATAACCACTTCCTGCAGAATGGACCACTGTGAGACGAGTAAGAAAAATCTCTGTTCATTCTGGCCAAGGGACATTGATTTTATTTTATTTTGAAAGCAACCAGTTTTGGCAATTCATTTTGCCATCTTCAGGTCCCATACAGTTTTTTCGAATCGACAAGCTTATCATATAGTGACATAAAACTGGATATCGTGATTCACAATATCCAGTTTCATGGTGTTATACGATAAGGTCATTGATTCGAAAAAACTGTGTGGGACCTGAAGATGGCAGAATGAATTGCCAGAACTGGTTGCTTTCAAAATAAAATAAAATAAAATATCTTAAAGTGTACAGCTGTTAGTAAAGTTTACTGAATTGAATGTAAGAAAAAGGTCAATGAGGCTCTGGAAAGTACCACTAGGGATATGGAGCCATGCTGACTCCAGTGCTATGATCAGCTGCATTAGGTTTCTCGACTGAGGATCCATGAAGCGTACAGTCCAGTCGGGGTGGTCCCACGAATTCTCAATTATGTTTAAGTCAGTGGAGTTTGCTGGAAAGGGGACTATGATAAACTTATCCTGGTGCACTTCAAACCGTGCACATACATTGTGAGTTGTATAACACATTGTGTCATCCTGATGGTAGATGCCATCGTGTCAAGGAAAAAAACTGCATGTAAGAGTGGACACAGTCCCCTAGGATAGATGCATACTTATTTTGATCCATTGTGCCTTCCAGAATGATGAGATCACACAGGGAATGCCACGACAACATTCCCCACTCCACAATGCTCTTTCCTCCGGCCTGGACTTTTCCGACAATTGTTGCAGGGTGTTTGGTTTCAGCTGTATCACATCATACATGCCAACAGCCATCTGTTCAATAGAGCATAAAATGTGATTCAGCTGCAAAGGCCACCTGTAGCCACTCCGTGGACATCCAATTGTACTGGCATGCAAATTGCAGCCTTTTTTGCAGGTGAACAGCAGTCAGCACAGATTCATGAAACAAATGCTTGCTGCTGCAAAATGTAAAAAAATGAATGGATGAAAATGGGGAAGAAATGGCTTTAAATATTTTTGTTATTTACTCTTTCAGTGCGAACTTTGTTGTAGAACCCCTTTTTTTACGTGTGGCAATAAAAATTCATTTAGAATTAAGCACATTTAAAATTACGTGAACTTTAGCAACCCTCTCATGCTGATAAATTCAAACTAACTGATTAATACCATTTATGACTTTGAAAATTACTTAAATTAAATTTTTTATGTATTTTGGCCTTGGCACATATTTTCTAGATGCAGTGGGTTTTTAAATATTTGCTGAATTCTTTCCCGGCATCAGCTATGGAACACAAGACTGTCTCTGTTAGCATCAAATGGTTAAATATTGCCAAGCCGACCTGACGTTTAATGACGAAACACACTTCGCTATACGTTTAAGTTATTTGCTTTAGAAATTGAAAGAACCAACAGATTAACAACTTCAACGTTAATTATCCGCCTATGAATGCACAAATGTAAAACCAGTAATAAATTCAGTCAGCCTCAGGATCGCTGTAAAAGAAAAATATTTCGTAATTCACTGTTAATTTTACCTGCTCCCGATTTACAGGTTTGGTTAATTTTATAGCGGAACAATTTTATAAATGTGCCGCCGCTGCAAATCGTTCGGTCGCGGCACAGCCCAGCAACACCAACGATAATCGCTAAAAGTGCTGAAAATTCTTTAAAGAAATATTATAGATGACATGGGCAAGCTAATTTACATTAGTAATACACAATTTTGATTAATTATAACGTATTTAGACCATAACAATAATTAAAATTACACACCTTTATAATTTCTCCTCTAATGGCGGCTAAAGATAGGTACAGACAAAAGAAGTCTACTCATTCATATAATGCTACGTCACAGGTTCCTCTCTCTCTCTCTCAGCTCTTGAGGAAGACGACCAAGAATGCACATTATGTAGTGGTTTTTATACTATTGCTGACCATCAACATCTCTTTGTAATCCTACAACATTACTTTCCTCTGTGGCTATATTTTACATTTTTTCATCGCAGATATTAACATATTTCGTAATTATGTTATGAGTATAGAAATATTACAATCATATATACATCGAGAATATTATTACAGAAAATATTACAATAATAACCAACGTCCTTTATACAAAATTCAATAATGTTTTTTGTTGAACAATTACAGTACATACGAATTGCTTCATAGCTGCGTACATAGTACAATTAAATGTCATTTCATATTATTAATAGTGTGTGTGCTGCCAGGGAACGTTACAAGACACAGCAACGTTCACTCAATGGTTCATTCATTCATTTATTTATTGGTCCATTTGATTCATTACATACTTAAACAGACATTGAATATAGGACAAGTCAAAACTGAGAAAGGAGCAGAAAACACACACACACACACACACACACACACACACACACACACACACACACACACACACACACTAATTACAGATAACAATCATAAATTACAAGTGACAAATATAGCAATTTGAATTTAACCATTATTACATAATCATTGTTTACAAGGCTATTTTTTGTAATTTAAAAATTCTTTTTCAGAGTAAAAACATTTTTCCACTAGAAATGACTTAAGATTATGTTTAAAAATATTTTTATGTTGCTGCGATTTTAAATCACTGGGTAGGCTGTTATATAGCTGAACTGTTATCTGTGATACACTTTTTTGGTACAGTGCTGTTCTACACCGTGACATGTGGATATTATTTGTGTTTCTTGTGTTGTGACTATGTATATGCTTATTTTGTTGAAGATGTCCAGTTTGGTTTAAAAGATAATCATTTGTGAACAGCATACACTCATATTTGTAAAGGCTCGGTAGGCTCATTATTTTCATCTGGAGGAAATGTGGTCTACATGTTTCCAGTTTTCTTAGGTTGCAGATAGCCCTGATTGCTCTTTTCTCCATCCTAAAGATCTTTATGCTGGTGGCAGAATTTCCCCAGAAGATTAGCCCATATCGAAGTAGTGCACGGAAGTATGCATAATACGCCTGAATAACTGTTGACTTGCTTGCATTTTTATTTAACACATGCAGAGCATAACAAGCTTTTGAAAGTTTTTTCTCAAGTTCTTTTATATGACAGTCCCATTTTAAATTATCTTGTACCCATAGGCCTAGAACCTTAGTGTCAGTAACCGAGTTCAGTAACGTATTTTCAGGGTATGGTACTGTAACAAAGTTTTGCACATGTGGGGAAGAGTGGAAATTCATAAAGACAGTTTTTTCTTTATTATTATTATTATTTTTTTTTAAACCAGTCATTGAGGAGACACTATTGGTAGCCCCTTGGCTGAACTGGGTGGGCAGTTGCTCAACAGTTACATGTCTTTTTGCCCATACACACCTCTGCAGCTGTCATTCACTCCTGTCATCTGCACCCCACGTTGCACTACGGCTGCCTCGGCGCTGGTTTTGGATAGTGCCACTTTGCTCCGCATGGTATGCTTTAACCGTGGCAGTATGTGAACAGTTTACCAACTTAGCTGTTTCAGAAATGCTTCCACCCTTTCCCCAAAAGCCAATGTTCATGGCCTTCTAGACGTCAGATAAATCGCTCCATTTCTGCCTTATGACAAAGACTGTACTGTTTTCTGTGTGCACTCGGCATGCTTTGTATACTGACCACTACTAATACTGCCACCTATGGTCTGTGAGTAGTTACTGCACATCGATGTTGAACACAGGCAGTGGTGACATTAATGTGGCTGAATCAAGTACTATTTACACCCTTAGAAGAGCACACCAGAGTCTTTGGAGAATTGTAAAAGTTGTAGGGCTGGTTCCAGGGGGCCGTGTGACACTCCACCTATGACAGAAGTCATGGCAGTGGAGTGAGTATTCTCCAGCTGTTTGTGTGGAATGAGTACAGTGAGATGGATCAGTGATGAGACTTGACAGAATGGCAGAAAGGAGCTAACATATTTATAAGTGCAAATCATCACACCATAAATGAAGTTCTCTATAATGACTGGCATGTGACTCACAGACATGTAACATGGTGCAGTACAGTGATTGTAATAAGACCATGACAGCAGCAACTGGAGATGCGTGTCATAATTTGTCAAACCCAGTAGGAAATACTGCTGTCAGGTGATACAGCTCCAACTCAGCCAGTTTCCAAGTTGACACTGTGAAGGGAACTGCATGCAGTGGATGTTTGGAGTTGGGTATCTTGCAACAGCCATTGCTCATAATCATTATAAAAAAGCTAAAGCAAAACCACACTCAGTATTAAAACCTGAAACTAACTCAGACTCCCCTTATCAGCAAAATCAAAAAGGGTATGTTTAGTCTCATCCAAACATGAGGCAAAACAGGCTAAAGATAGAGGAAAAGAAATAACAACAAATCAACAACAAAATTGATAGTTTATAAAATCAAATATCTTAAAAGTACCAGTTAAAATAAAGATAATAAAATAAAATTAAATCTAACTTCATATGGAATAATCTGAGCTACAGAATATAAAGAACCTAATAAAGAATCATTTGAATTTGAAGATCAACCAGCAGTTATTACAGTTAAGGAAATTATTAAATTAAAAACAGGAGAAAAATAACAAAGCAAATAGTTTGACATAATAGGAACAGGGTGCTCTTTGCAAACTAGTTTAATTGCATCACTAAAAGGCTGAAGAATACTTACAGGACCTACCTTACTTGGTCCCTTTTAAACATGAATATAATCTAAAACCTTCTGCTCTAACAAAGATAAATGCTGCACTAATTTAAAAAAAATAACTAAAAGAAAAAATTCAGAATAAATGTAAATAAATCACGAAGTACAAAAATAGAAAATCCACATAAATAAACTATAAATTCAATACATTAGTCTATCAAAATAGTAATCAATTAATATCAATCAATAATGTCAAAAATATTTTATCCATACGTTACTTTTGTACTAATGTGGATAAATAAACTTAGGATCCAACTTCAACGGACCAACCAACACATAACATGTTGTGTGGTCCAGAAAGTCATGGTTTTACCTCTTCTCTAATGATGCAAGATGTCCAGTGCACTGAAGGCTCACTGAGGCGTAGTTATCCTCCTGCCTGTTAGTTTAAAATATACAGTATTTACAGCAAAATTGAAACTGTCAATATTTCATTCAGGTTACATTCAAAAATTGTTGATTAGTACTGTGCAGTGCAATATCCTTGAAAAAATGCTTCCATACTTTGTTGGTCTTTTATAAAAACTGTTATCAACAATAACAAAGAACTTTTGTCTTTGATCAGATGAAGAACATTCTGTTGAGTACAAAATAACAGCAATTTTTTTAAAAACGTTTTTGGAGAAATCAACTATCAGAATACAATCTTTGGAATAAATTATAAGTGTCTAGATCTCAAGGTACATATATTAAAAGGTGACTGGTTTTGATCATCAAATGATCATATTCAGACTGACAGCTGCAATAAAATACAGGACATAAATTATGGGATACACTAAAAGGAATTAAAATTAGCTATAAAATTACGAAATGT
The DNA here is from genome assembly GCF_023898315.1 of Schistocerca nitens. Classification (NCBI taxonomy): domain Eukaryota; kingdom Metazoa; phylum Arthropoda; class Insecta; order Orthoptera; family Acrididae; genus Schistocerca; species Schistocerca nitens. Next base: position 170,800,243 of record NC_064623.1, read on the forward strand.
ACATAAATGATGGACAATGGTGATGTGTGGAGCAGGAACTACTGAATGATGACACTCGCCTGCTGGAGAGAACAGTACCACTATTTCTTAAACACTGGAGACTCTGCCTACAGCTGACAAACAATAATTCTATAATTTTTTTTACATTTGGGCACATAAAATATATAAAATACACAATGGATTAAGACTGAATGATGCGCAGTTCTAATTATGTGCAAAACAGAGAAGTCATTGGCTCCCGTTCCCTCTCTCACACATTCATTTATGTTTCTTTCCCTCCCAATTCTACTGATAATCCTACCATTTACTACATCAATTATATACTGTAGCAAAACTACCATATCATAGTTATGGTAGAGCTCTTGTCAGGAAGTTTCGAAACACAGTGCATTGTGGTGTAAAGTGACCTCTAGTCCTGACTGTTGGTGATGAGCCTGCAAGGTAAAGAGGGGAAAAATGTGAAAAGTGGAAAATATGTGAGGAAAAAGCTTTTTTATTTAAACACTAAAACACACAGTATTGATGTTTCACAATAATAGTTATTTTATATTTTGCTGTGAAATGGTTTTAGGCTTTCTCAGAAATCATCAAACAATTTGAGATTTTTTATTTGTTTATGTACATTTGTGTTAGCTGTACTGATAGCTGAATCTTCTGAAATTTAATATTGGTGAACATATGATATGCCTTTTTACATATTTTACATATTCATGAATAAAAATAAGAAACAAGGCATAAGTTAATCAGTTACATGTTCCATACATCACATGCATGATAAATGTTATGATGTGGGATATATCATCTGAGCAAGCAGAACAAATATTCAAAAAATATTTAAATGGTTAAATGCTGATCATTTATGTTTTTTCTTCCTCTATAAATGTTATTTCTGTGCAATAATTCCTCTGTAGAAAGAGTTATTAAGGATAATCATACTTAATCTATATTTATTTCAATACATAGTTTGCCAGAGCTTCATAGCTGCATATTTCATCCATTTCTGTACCAAAGTTAGATAACAATAGTATTCTACTTCTGAATATCTCTGTTACTCTCCAATTCAGATGAATTGTTGATAACAAATTTCACAAGTGAATTAATGCACTTTGAGACTGCTGTAAGTATTACCAGCTTCTTAGAGACAATCAAAATCTTTCTTGTATTTGTCTTTAGAAATTCTCATTGAAGAAAAATAATTTAAGTGAAACGTGGCCAGGAGAACACACCTACAAATTTTCACCTGTTTTGCAGATACCACTATCCTTCAAGCATTTCACCAAGGAAGCCTAAGGGCTGTGACTGCTATGTCGAGGGCAGAACACCTGTGTGCAGATACAAGCTGAAGGATGGCCATATACCATCATGTGTAAATTCAACAGTCTCTGCAGTGTTCATCGAGTCAAAGGAGATAGAACAGCTGCTCATTGATGCATTCAAGTTAGTGCTTATTTTGTAGTTGTTTACAAGTCTTACTCTTTGTTTTATTTCTTGGCTCTTCTCCGAAAAAAATCACCCTGCTTTTTTCTCCCATGTGATGACTGCAGTATGCTGTGAGAAAAGGTATTAAATAAATATGGATTGTTGTTAAAGAGAACTGATATCTATACTAGCTTAAATCAGTTTAATTTTGAACTGCACTGAATGCATACTTAGGTTGAGCCGGTTTATGTTGGATAAATACAGTTCTTGCACAATGCACACATGGCATTTGAATTCACAGGACACAATACATTACATGTATCTGGTAGTAAGGAACTAGCAGCTTATGAATATTGCAAACCATGCCAGTGCTGCACATGTAAACTACTGCATGCAGTAAAGAGAACATCAAAAGTGACAAAATGTATTCAATACTGCAAGTCACTTCCTATCTGACCCACTGAAAATGAGAAATTTGAGGAATTCAAGAAACACAAATGTGGCAGAAACTGCATGCAAGGAAGAAAACACAGAGTTAGAAAAACATTTCAGACAGTAACAGAATGGTGCTCGGACTCTTGTGACAAGTTCATTATTCAGTAATGAATGTGTATGATATGCAATGGTTCTAGTCTTCATCTATCCCATTTTTCTTTCCCAGACTTTATTTTGCTCACCTATTTCCTGTAATGTTATGTGTTCTTTCTGAGGACATTGTCATTGTTTGACATATTTAAATTCAGCAGAAAAGTATTTGGCCTAATACAGCAATGTAATGCTTGCAACTGTGCAACAAGCAACACATGATGTCTGTTTGATCCTCACTCGTTAATCATAGTATTTGTGGGAGCACGCAAATGAATAGTTGCGTGTGCACATAACAGGGGCAGCGGCAAAGACTCTAGTGTGCACATAATCATTTACTCTTTGCTTTGTATTTGTTTTTGTCTCAGATGTTCTATGTTAATGTCTGGCTCATTGCTTCACAATAAAGTTGAACATTAAGAATACGAATGAGTCTATCATTAATAGAATGGAGCTACATAGTGGCTACAAAGTGGTGACCCCAAAGTCAAAAGAACACGTACGGCAAGAGGCAGAGGAGAAGGACAATGAAGGTACACTACAACATACGCCAAACGAGGAGCTCTACAGCACGATCAGTACACCGGTAGGGTACGCTGCGCAGTCAGGTTCGGGAATTATGGAACGACGTTCAACACCACAGAATAGATTCAGTGGAGCAGGACAGTGATATTACCAGGAAAAAATCTGCGACCGGAACACATATACAAGAGGAAGATTCACTGGGACAATGCACGAAAGTAAGCCTGCCGCCGTTCGTGGTGGATAAACCGGAACTTTGGTTCTCCACATTAGAACTGGCATTCATGCATAATTGGGTCACTGACAACCAGGAAAAGTTCATGATAGCGGCAAACAGTGTGAATACCAGGGCAGTGATATGGGTTGAAGAGATAATTAGACAGCCACCGGAAACACAGCAATATACAACATTGACGGGCTTTTTAATAAGCCAGCTTACTAAACCGCTAGGTCAAAGAATCTGCCAGGTGTTGCAAGGTGAACATAGAGGTGACAGAATTCCCTCCAAATATTGGAGGCATTTGTGTGGAATCGTGATGGAAAATGAATTTTCAAACACTACACTTCATTCTGTTTGGGCAGCACAGCTTCCGTCTGCAGTGAGAACAGTTGTGGCAGTGAATGACGGATATTATATACAAGCACTACTCCAACTCGTCGACAGGGTTCATGTGATGACTGAACCAACAAATTCTCTCAGTATAGCAAAGGTGGCGGAGATGATGGAAGAATACGATGTGGTGTCGATTAATAAGCAGCGATGCGCTGTTACTGGTACACAGCTTCAAAAACTCAAGGAGCAGCTAGACGGGCTGCAGAGGCAGATGGAGGCATTGAGAGCTACCGGTTCAGAGGTCCTGCCAACACATAAGGACAGCAGAGATGCCGGGAAGGAGCAGTTGTGTTGGTATCATCAATGATTCGGGGAGTGAGCCTCAAAGTGCATACTACCGAGCAGTCACACTCACCCCGTAAATAACATGGAGACTGCAAGTACAGATGTTTCTTTATTGACAGTATCTCAGCGATTTTATGTTCAGGATGTGACGGCTTCGTGTTATTACCTGATAGGCACGGGGTCTGACGTCAGCATGTGGCCAAAGGAGAAATGTACTTCCCTCAGTGACAGCACATTGTTTTGCAAATAAACAGCCCATAATGACGTATGGCAGTTGTGTCAAAGAAGTGAATTTAGGACCTAGTATTATTTGTCATTGGACTTTTGTCATTGCAGATGTGGCAGAGTGCATATTAGGAGCAGATTTTCTATATGCATTCGGTATTGCAGTGGACATTCAGTTATCACAGCTTATAAGGGGCAAAGAGGTGGTGCATGGTCATGTAGGAATAATCACAGAGAAGGTACACGGTTCAGTTGGAGTGACAGAAGTATGCCGACTTAGAGAACCGTCAGCACAGCCAATAGCCATGGTGGCCCATCATACAATTCACCACATAAACACCGTGCCCGGGCCTCCGGTCTCCCTCAGACTGAGAAGGTTGGCCCCAGACAGATTTGCAGACACAAAAGCCAAGTTCGAAGAGATGTTGGAAATGGGAGTGATACAAAGATCTGATAGTGCATGGGCCTCGCCTTTACATTTAGTGTGGAAGAAAGACAGAAGTTGGAGACCTTGTGGTGAGTATAGGTTGTTGAATACCCATACGATACCTGATCGGTATCTGGTTCCCAACATTCGCGACTTTACAAATAAACTCACCGGAGCTGAATGTTTCAGTGTAGTCGACTGTAAAAAAGCATACCACAAAATACCGGTGACTGACAGTGACATACCAAAGACAGCAGTCACTACACCTTTCGGGCTGTTCGAGTTTTTACGCATGCCATTTGCTTTAAAAAACGCTGCACAGATATGGCAATGTTTCATCGATGAGGTGCTGTGAGGGCTAGATCTCACATTCACCTACTTAGACGATATACTGGTGTTCTCAGTGACAGCAGCCTTCCACGAAGAGCACCTCCGGACAGTTTTTGAGAGGCTACGTACTTATTGTGTAGTGGTGAATGACACCAAGAGCAGTTTGCATAAAGATCTGGTGGCTTACCTAGGTCATACAGTCTCAGCAGCTGGCATCCATCCTTTGGAGGAGAAGGCAGCAGATGCCTTGCCCGTTAGATTTGCAACAGTTGCGGAGGTTCCTAGGTGTTTTAATTTTTTACCGCAGACATCTGCCAGGAGCTGTGGCTTTACAAGTGCCACTCACGGAGGCTTTGGTGGGCACGAACACCGGGAAAAATCAGAAGCTACAATCGACATCAAGCATGCAGCGTGCATTCGAGAGGATTGAGGATAGTCTAAAGCAAGCAGTTTTACTAGCTCACCCAGAAAAAGATGCGAAGCTAGCTATTGTTGTTGACGCAAGTCAGGTGGCGATTGGGGCAGCGTTGCATCAGTGGACTGCTGGTCACTGGTAGCCTTTAGGATTCTTCTCCAAGAAACTCACAGACCCACAGCGGAATTGGGGTGCATATGATAGAGAGCTGCTGGCCTTACGTGGAAGCCAGACCATTTACATTGTTTACGGATCACAAACCACTCACTTTCCCATTCTGCAAGTGTACAGATACTTTGTCACCTAAACAATTCAAGCAACTGGCATATATAAGCCAGTTCACTACTGATTTATGATATATTAACGGGGCAGAGAATATGGTGGCAGATTACTTCTCACGAGTTGTGGCAATAAAGTATTCAGTGAACAATGGTGAGAGAGCAGAAGGATGATGCACAACTACAAGTTTTTTGGCAGAGCATGCCCACCGGGTTGAAGTTAAGAAAACTGTGTCTGGAAGGTGAGACAATAAGGTTATGGTGGGATACCTCACAGGGACGGCCTAGACCTTTTGTGCCGGAGAGTTTGCGCTGGGAAGTATTCGAAGTGTTACATGGTTTGTCTCATCTGGGACCTCGAGAGAGTGTAAAATTAATGACAGAGTGTTTTGTGTGGCTAGGAATTAAGAGAGACTGTCGGGAGTGGGAGCAGATGTGTCTGGATTGTCAGCGATGTAAAATGGGATGCCATGTGAAGAAGCCAGTGGGTACAGTTGACGGGCCAACTGGTCATTTTGAACATGTGCATCTGGATATTGTTGGACTGTTGCCAATGTCTGAAGGCTATCGGTATCTATTGATGGCAATTGATAGATTTACGAGACGGGCAGAAGCAATCCCCATTTCAGACATATCAGCAGAGACAGTCAGTCGGGTGTTCTTGACGACGTGGATAGCACGGTTTGGATGTCCGATACATGTCACAATGGACCAAGGAAGACAGTTCAAATCCTCCTTATTCCTGGAGCTGGAAAACACGTGCGGGTTCCACCATCAGCGTACCACAAGTTATCATCCAGAAAGCAACGGCATGGTAGAGTGGTGGCACCGAAAACTTAAGGCCGTGTTAATGTGCCACGGTGAGAATTGGTCAGCAGCATTGCCACTAGTGTTACTAGGCTTATGCACTGTTTTCAAACCTGACCTCGGAGCATCCACAGCGGAATTAGTATACGGGGAAACCTTACGCCTACACGGAGAGTTTTTTCAGAAGATTACAGGTGCGACGGACCTACTGTACTTGTTAACGAGAGTAAGGGCTCAACTGGCCGAGCTTAGGCCACAACCGGTGACATGGCACGATGTTAGGCTGTCGTTCGTACATCGAGAATTGAGCAAATTCTCGCCTGTAATGTTGCGAGCCGATGCAGTCAGAACTCCATTGCAGCCACCATATACGGGACCTTATAAAGTACTACACCGTACGGACCAGGCCATGACTATCTTAGTTCACGATAACAGTGTTACTGTGTCAATAGACCGGGTGAAGCCAGCTCACTAACTGCTAGAAGATGTAAGACGAGAAGAGGAGGCAGGCCTGCAGCAAGATGGGGGGCCCCTACAGGTTGCAACGGATCGTAGGACAGCGAGCTGGATGAAGCCACAAGAGGACACGACGTTGGAGGAAGTACAACCGGAAATTCGCACAAGAGCCAGGCAAAGGGTCCAATACAAGTTTCTGCACATTCCTGGAGCTCCGCTCTGCAGGGAGGGGGCTGTGTGGGAGCACGCAGACGAATGGTTGTGTGTGCACAGTACAGGGGCAGCGGCAAAGACTCTAGTGTGCACATAATCATTTACTCTTTCTGCTTTGTGTTTGTTTTTGTCTCAGATGTTCTATGTTAATGTCTGGCTCATTGCTTCACAATAAAGTTGAAAATTAAGAATACAAATGAATCCATCATTAATAGAATGGAGCTACGTAGTGGCTACATATTGAATAATCTTACTGAGCTGTCTTAAGTGTGTAATCAACAACATTTTTGCCCTGACTCAATTTAAAACTATTAATTAATCAGTTTATCCTGTTCTCAGTGTGGATAGAAAATTATATGTTGAAATGTTTTGTGCAGAAGTTCTACTTCAGTTTTTTCACTTTTAAAGAGTACCTATATAATGAAGAAAGTAATTTTGGTAATTAATATTCAGAACCTATCAATTATCCTTTAATAAACTTTTCATTTTAATTGATTCCAAATCTCAATTTCTATTTTTTATAGACCCATGGTTGATTGGGAACAATGGAGCAAAAGGACGTTGTTGATAAAATCTCAAGGCACACTGTTATTCGTCAAAGTTTGCTTTTTAACCATCAATGTGATTTTTATATCATCTTTGCCAATATCTTTCTATCTAATAATTAAAGAAAGTGTATAATTTACAAATAAATAGCTATTTCTCTTGAACTGATACTACAGACACACTGTTCTGAGGTCCAACCTGCAGAATATGTAAACATGTGAATGTGTTCACGTCTACTGGAAGAGGTTCCAACTGTATTTATAATCTTGAAGCATAGTACAACAAAGGGAGAACATTGAAAAGATATCCACTTCAAAGGCTAGGCAGCAATTGATACTGAATATAAGTAAAACAATAGAAGCTGTTTTTTAACAATTGAAGAACAAGTGAAATAATATTGCAGTCAGCTGAAGTACAGGGGCAGCGGCAAAGACTCTAGTGTGCACATAATCATTTACTCTTTCTGCTTTGTGTTTGTTTTTGTCTCAGATGTTATATGTTAATGTCTGGCTCATTGCTTCACAATAAAGTTGAAAATTAAGAATACAAATGAATCCATCATTAATAGAATGGAGCTACGTAGTGGCTACATATTGAATAATCTTACTGAGCTGTCTTAAGTGTGTAATCAACAACATTTTTGCCCTGACTCAATTTAAAACTATTAATTAATCAGTTTATCCTGTTCTCAGTGTGGATAGAAAATTATATGTTGAAATGTTTTGTGCAGAAGTTCTACTTCAGTTTTTTCACTTTTAAAGAGTACCTATATAATGAAGAAAGTAATTTTGGTAATTAATATTCAGAACCTATCAATTATCCTTTAATAAACTTTTCATTTTAATTGATTCCAAATCTCAATTTCTATTTTTTATAGACCCATGGTTGATTGGGAACAATGGAGCAAAAGGACGTTGTTGATAAAATCTCAAGGCACACTGTTATTCGTCAAAGATTGCTTTTTAACCATGCTTCTCAAAGAGAGCAGTTTATTAATATGTAATATAAATGTAGGTAATGGGGAGCCTTTTCTAAAGGTATTTGTATGGAGTATAACCTTCTATGGAAGAGATAAGCAGATGATAAAATGATCAGGCAAGAAGGCAATAGACCATTTTGAAATGTGGTGTCACAGACGACTACATACTGGAGATTAGATAGGCAGATCAAATAGCGAATGAAGAGGTGTGAAAAGCAGAAGTGTTGAGTCATTGATAAGCACATACAAAAAGAAAGAAAACATGCTAGCTTTCAGAGTACTTTTTTTGAGCTAGAGTAAAAAACACACACACACACACACACACACACACACACACACACACATGTATATATATAACAGAGGGAAACATTCCACGTGGAAAAAATATATCTAAAAAGAAAGATGATGAGACTTACCAAACAAAAGTGCTGGCAGGTCGATAGACACACAAACAAACACAAATATACACACAAAATTCAAGCTTTCGCAACAAACTGTTGCCTCATCAGGAAAGAGGGAAGGAGAGGGAAAGACGAAAGGATGTGGGTTTTAAGGGAGAGGGTAAGGAGTCATTCCAATCCCGGGAGCGGAAAGACTTACCTTAGGGGGAAAAAAGGACAGGTATACACTCGCACACACACACATATCCATCCACACATACAGACACATAAATATGTCTGCTTGTGTCTGTATGTGTGGATGGATATGTGTGTGTGTGCGAGTGTATACCTGTCCTTTTTTCCCCCTAAGGTAAGTCTTTCCGCTCCCGGGATTGGAATGACTCCTTACCCTCTCCCCTAAAACCCATATCCTTTCGTCTTTCCCTCTCCTTCCCTCTTTCCTGATGAGGCAACAGTTTGTTGCGAAAGCTTGAATTTTGTGTGTATATTTGTGTTTGTTTGTGTGTCTATCGACCTGCCAGCGCTTTTGTTTGGTAAGTCTCATCATCTTTCTTTTTATATATATATATATATAAAAACTGCTCTCTTTGAGAAGCATTTTTCTTGATATTGCCAGGCTGCATTTTATATCCTTTATAGTTTGGCCAGCATCAGTTACTTTGCTGTCCAAATCACAAAACTTGTCTACTACTTACAGTTTATCATTTCCTAATCTAATTTTTGCTGCATCACCATATTTCATTTAGTTATAGTGCATGACCCTTGTTTCACTTTTGTGGATGTTCATCTTATAACTTAATTTCAAGACACTGTCCATTCCATACAACTCCTCTTCCAAGCCCTTTGCTCATAGAATTACAATGTCGTTGACAAACATCGTCATTTTTCACTTATCCTCCTTAACTTTAATTCCCTTTCAAAATTTTTCCTTGATGGCCTCTACTGCCCACTTAATGCAAAGACTCCCTTCTTAATTAATGCTTCCCTTTCATGTTTGATTGTTATAACTACAGTCTGGGTTCTATAGAATTTGTAGATGACATTTTATGCCCTGCATTTTATTCCAACTGCCATCAGAATTTCAAAGAGTGTATTCAAGTCAGTTTTGTCAAAAGCTTTCTCTAAATCTAGAAATGCTACAGATGGTGGTTTTTCTTTTTTCTGTCTTATCTTCTACGAGTAGTTGTAGAGTCAGAGTATACAAGTAATATTTTGGTACCAGATGTAAATGTAGATTTACATAGTCTTCTATTATGAATAATTGTAATTACTTCAGTTACTGGCACATCTAAATCTTCTTCCCATAGGCATGTTCCACTTCTAGAATACATAAACATAACAGGCACAATGCTGAGATCACTGCCAAGAGATCTCTTCCGTGACACTAGAGAGTTGAAGCTACTGCTGGTACAGAAGAACCTCAAGTTGAGATCATTGGATCGTTATGTCTTCAGAGATGGTAGCAGGCTTGAGGATGTTATTCTGGATCACAACAAGATCAGTTCACTGGAACGAGATGTGTTCACTCACCTGACAAATGTCAAGAGGCTGAACCTAGCCTACAATAAAATCAGGATCCTGCCTGAGGGTATCTTTAGAGATAACCGAGAACTACAGGAGCTGAGGCTGTCGGGGAACCCAGTGCACATAAATGAATGTGTTGCCAGGTAAATTCCTCTGTTATTTTCTCAAAGTTTTAGACTTAATTAACACTGCAGAGTTGGGCGTCTTAAAGAAATGCTTATGTTGGTACAATTTAAAAAGTAATTGACAGCTATTTTGCATTAGTAATGGGAGAATTCTGCGCGAAAAAGAGATGCAACAGAAAAATAAATTGTTGGGGGATTAAAGAAGGTGTATAAATACTAATATAACTATTCAGAGAGTGCGGATGCATTATGTAGCAGACAGACATGTAAACAGTAGTTAGTTAGTTAGTTATGCATTTAACAGGTCATTTGAATGATTTCTATTGAAATTATATGGAAAGTGTCAGTTTACAGGCTCATTATACACAATTTGTTTATGCTTATCATTGTGCATTGGCCAGTTGTAGAATGCTAAATATCATAGCAATGCTTATCATTCCACATTGACCAATTATGTAATTCTAAAAAGCATAGTGATAAATGGAATGCTGCAAGGTTCAGGTCTGGGACTCTTGCTGTTTTCTATATTTATAAATGACCTCTATCTCTGTACCACTGTGGTGCAGATGGTACTTCTCTCTTAGTGAAAGAAACAGAAGAAAAAATGTGGAAACCTCTGCTGACAATATATTTGATATATCATCAACTGATTCAATACTCTCTCTGAGTATTGAAAAAACTCAATACGTACAATTTCATGTGAAAGAGAAAGAACAAGAGGATATAAATATAGAATATAATTTACAACACACACAGCAAGTGGACTCTGCTAAGCTCTTCAGTGCTTATATTAATAGAAGATTAAATTGGCCCTCCTAGATCTGTCAAAACTAAAAAAGAAACCTGAGAAGCTTAGTTCTTATCACTAGACATCACCAACCTTTACTCAAATGTAAGTATACGAGAAGCTGTAACATGAATCCAAAAGAACCTTATGAAACATAAGAAACTTGCATACATAGAGATTATTGAATTTATGGAAATCCTCCAGCTAAATCTAAGTTACAACTACTTTACCTTTAATGGCAACATTTATTAGCAACCAGATGGCCTAGCAATAGAATGCTGCATATCATGCACTGTAGATGGCATATACATAAATCACTTGCAACAAATGTTGTTTAACAGACAAGAACCCTCCCTAAAGAAAATTGAATTTTATAGAAGATTTGTACATGAAACACTACTGTTAGTGAATGGGGATGCCAAAGACATAACAGACATTCTACATTACTTCATTAATCTACATGAGAAACTTACATTTACAATGGAACATGAACAAAACAAAAGCATCAACTCCTTGGACCTAAATATTACAACAAACAACAAAACATGCACATTCAAAATTTATAGGAAAATATGATGACTGACACCACAATCCCTGCAATGTCATGTCACCGGAGAGTCCATAAACAGGCAGCATACAGATCAGTGCTACACAGGGCAATTAAAATACCTTCGAATCGTAAAATCATGCAACGAGAAATAAATATGGTGAAACAGATTGCAGTTGCTGATGATTATACTGCTTTCATGTTTGACACAGCCCTACACAAAATGAAGAAAGACAGAAAGACCCGAACACAAAGTGCACCACAGAAGAGAAAGACAAAAAAATATATATCTAGCATTCCACACATTAGCAATATATCACAGAAGATTGCAAATGTTTTCAAAAATCACATACCGTAGTTAAAGTTGGTTTTTGTACATCAAATAAACTGCAACAAAACTAATGCATAATATAAAGTTAATCAAGACCCATACTAGAATCTTGAATATACAAAGCAACATGCCAGGAATGCTCCGTGTTCTACCTCAGACAAACAGGCCACAATTTCAACGCCAGATACACATAGCACATTAAAGCCTATACTCACAACATCGTGACCTGTAGCAAGAAAGATATTTATAAACAAACCCTCTGTTTTCGCAATTGCAGGCTTTTGTAAAACTATTTACAATGGATAAAATCTGGACTGAGTGGATGTAAACTGATAGAGTTCATGGAGGAAAAACAAGGATGTGCTTTATATATTTCCAGCTTTCCATTTTTCTTCTTCCACTCTACCAAGCACATGTATATTTTTTCCAGTGAACTTATTTCAGAATTGCATGTAAGATAATTAAGATGTTTTGAATTTTTTTCTTTGTCAATATATCTCATTTCTGCTTAAATCAGGTGCAAGAAATATTAATAGCAATTCAAATTTGTGTTACCTTTTCAGGAGTCTGCTGAGAAACAACGTCAAACTGCGAGTGCTTCTGATGCGCAAGTGCAACCTACAGAACCTCCCGACTGGCCTTCCAGGAAATGCATCGAATCTGGAATGGCTGGACCTGTCACACAACAAGATCTCCAAATTCCCTGCAGAGTTCATCCAGAACTGTACAAAGCTGGCCTACTTAGGACTCGCCTACAATGAGCTCAAGGTCCTCGGCTCAGACCTGGTGTTCCTGCATGGTGGATCTCTTGCTACGTAAGTACACCTCTGATTTAATTATCATCAACACGTCACTTGCTGTCAGGACCATTTGCTATGTTATGGAGAATCTTATGCTTCACAACTCAGTTTCACCTTGTACATTGTTTGTATCTGTAGAAGGGAATATTCATTTGTACAGGGCTACTATAAATGATTCATTTGTTTTCATAGTTCTATATTTTCCAAAGTATTACATGTACAAATATGACTCATGCATAAATAGATCCATAAACTCACTGATTTGGATAGGGTCAGGGGCACAGTGACTGTTGAAGACCAGGGTTCGTACACTGAGATCGAAACTTTACGCGGTAAAAACCTGACACAAATCTGCAGCATGTTAAGTGAGGTTTGTAGTGAGTTTACAGTGGATTATAGTACAGTTTCAAATTGGCTTAATCATTCCTGTGATGGTCACATGGAAGCCCAAAAAAAAAAAAAAAAAAAAAAAAAAAAAAAAAAAAAAAAAAAACCAGATGAATGAAGTGTGAAACATGTGGCAGATGCTCTTGAAGATCACAGTGAGGCCTGTGAGAAACTCTCTGAATCTACAGGAATTCCTACAACATCAGTATTCTGTATTCTGGCAAATGATTTGAAGAAAAGAAAAATTTCTGCGAGATGAGTCCCACGCTGTTTGACCAATGAAGAGAAGCAGAAATGGCTGGTCTTTGCAACCTTGTTCAAACAACAATTCAACTGTGAGGATCAATGGTTCTTGTGTCAAATTGTCACTATTGATGAAATGTGGATTAGAGACTTTAAACTGATGTTGAAATCATAGTCCAATGAGTGAGAACTTCAGATTCTTCATGTCCAAAAGAATTTTCACATGCTCAAACAAAGCTCAAGCAAATGATGATTTTTGCTTATGATCAGCAAGGACTCATCATTGACGAGAACAGGTGTCACAGCAGTGTATTACCTTCACCTCATGCAAAACTTGCACAGAAAATGCACAAAACCCGACCTCAGTTACTTGAGCCTGGGCCGCTATTCTCCATGACAATGATTGCCTGCATGTCAACAATGTTGTAGCCCAAAAACTGCACGGATATGGATGGAAAGTGTTGTTACATCCTTCCCTACAGACCAGGCGTGACTCCACCAGACTGACTTGTTTCCAAATTTGGAAAAACGTATGCGTGGATGTTGTTATCTTTCTGTGGAAGAGCATTCTAATGCCGTTACATGAGCCATTCGGCAGATGAACAGAAGTGTTGTCCTGGGTGGAATAAAAGAGTTTCTGAGATGTTAGGATTCAGTCATAGAAAAGTTGGGGGACTATAATGAAGGACCGTAAAGAGACACTGGGGGAAAAACTAACTGTGTAAGTAAAAAAACTAAATTATACTGCACTATTTATGAAATGTCATTCATACTTTGTAAGCCATAGTTCTCTGAAAATGAATGAATCATTTATAATAGTCCTATACAATGTAAGCAACCTACCAGTTTTTTTCTATTACAGTTTTTTAATATTCCTGCTTTTGACTGATGGACGGCTAGTGGGCTCTCATCTGTAGATTGCATTGTTAATGATAACCACCATGTGCCTTAGTAAATGTGGTCATGATTAAATTCCCTGTTTCAGATTCTGTATTTCTAATGGGAGAAAGTTTAAACTTTGAATGTTGCTAGAATTTGTTTTAAAATAGTTAGTTAATACCTATCCTTTCAAAACCACACACATCCAATCTATATAATACAATTTTACCTTTCTATCTGAGATGTCCATTGGTTCAGGTGTGGATCCAGGGTTGGGAGAGGGGAGGGGAGAGGATCATGACTGTTATAAGCAATTCCAGCCCCCACCCTCTCATCCTGTCCACCACCAATCAGCATTTGAGTTGAAGTGTTTACATTTTCATATACATCAGTTCCCAAATGTCACAGCTAATATTTAGAGAATAAAGTAGCATGAAAACTAAAGTGCTTCAGAAATGGCAAGGAAGTTCTCCCACATAACCTGTGAGAATAGCACTCCTGCAAGAGAAGATATTGTAGACAAATTGTTTAGACATAGTGTAAAGGATTTTTCTGGGATGAATATCAGTTAGAGGCATGACTCCACATTTAATTTAAGATCCAGCACACATATTTAATGAAATAGTAAGTCTTAAAAATCTATATACAGCAGAGCAAAAGATTCATTCTAGGACAAAGTAGTACAGTTGCTCAGAAATTTTCACAGTACTGGAAGGTCTGTATAGAAATGTGAAAACAACATTACATTCATTACTTACTTCCATCAGGTTATAATGATGTGAAGAGGAATCATTTTATTAAAAAAACTGCATAATAGGTTTTGTTGAAGGTAAACAAATATGAATATGTATCTATTATTCTGGTTAATAGAACATTAAAAACATATGTTTCTTATGTCCTAGATAGCTTTGATCATATCACTGATGTATTACTGTTATTTAGGATTTTTTGTTTAATGAGTGCATAAATGAAAATCATTTTTTCCTTGATCTTGCTACTTTACTTTCAATGATCTACATAGTAGATTTTATCAAGTAGCCTATATGGCAGGTCGTATTAATATTTTATGTTACATAAATGGTTTTTATTGAAATTATTTTCCTTGTATGTTTTTAATGAAATCCTGGAGTTCTTTGCATATGTCACTGCTCACATAACGAATTATCTGAGATATAGCAACTACTGAAATGTGAATAAATTACTAATTAATTGTCTCCAATTGCTAAGGACCGTAGTGTCAGTGCTACCCTTTCTTCAGGTTATGTTGGTAATTAGTAATTAGAGCTGTGCTTTAAATTTTCTCTTTTTGATTGCAATAAGAACACCGCAAAATGTGTCAAAGGTCAAACATGTTTAGGAATTTCACTGTGGGAGGCATGCAGAATGAAGCTGGGTTAACATGAATTTATTCCTAACAATGTGACAAACAAATAGAAAATTGCATGCATACAGTACAGTCATTCACAGAGAACTGAGGACATCTTGAATGACAAAGATATTCCTCTTGATAGCTAGTATTTGTGCCAAAGAGTTTTCCTTGTGAAATATTTTGTGTTGTCAGTGGTGACGCCCCGAAACGTGCAAGGTTTTAGAGTAACGCTATGGTAGGCTGTATCTACAGTGCAGTGACAAGTGCACTACCACATGCCATTACATTCTTGTAGAATAATTCACACACTTACGTGATACCAAAAGACATCAGAGAGCATGGGTGTCTTTAGCTGAAGTCAAGAAATACATGAGAGTTCATCACTTGTCCATCAATGTATGTTGAATATTTTGCTAGTGTTTATAAGTTAAAGAACCAATCTCAGGAAACACAATGATCCAAAGCTTCAGAATGCTTTTTTTTTCTTTTTGGTGAATTATGCCTGAACTTATAATTTTTACTTTATTTGTTTGACAATGCACCTGCTTTTAATCTGTAGTCTGGATGTATATACTGTACCAACCTGACTTGTCCTACATCATTTGTGCAAAATATGTACCTAAACATGATTTACAGGACCAATAAAGAAATACAAATACAAATATAACATCTCGTGTATATTTTCCAAGTGCACTCCTCTAACTTAGTGGGTGATTAATGCTTAATGGTACTGTCATGTTGCATGGCCTGCTCAATCATTAAATCATTTATTTTATCATTTAGGTGTATGAACCAAAACTAAAGTGGATTAGGATTGAATAAAGTGTATAAAATATGAGAAAGAAATCTTTTTTGTATAGTTACAGTTTGAGCAAAATGTTTCAAAACATAATGTAGCACAAAGAGAAACTTAAAATACAATAACCCTTTCTGAGAAAACCAGGAGTCTGTATGAAAACAGTTCAAGATGTTATTTTATCTTCAGGATAATGACTTCCATAATTTGCGACCGTATTGGTACAAACAGTGATAAACATTATAACTGACTAAGAATACATTATCTTGAGTGATGAGAGCTACAATCTAGTGGAGGAAGCATTAACTAATAACACTGTAGCACCTGAGAACATGAAGATTGTCATTTCCTGTAGCTACAAGTCACAGTATGCTGTAGGCAGAAATATCCCCTAAGAATGAAGGATCTTGGACACACATCTGGCAAGCCAACTTAAAAGATTGAACTCAGTCTACCGTGAATGAGATTTTCACTCTGCAGCGGAGTGTGCGCAGATATGAAACTTCCTGGCAGATTAAAACTGTTGTCGGACCAAGACTAGAACTCGGGACCTTTGCCTTTCGCAGGCAATTGGTGCAAGTGCAAGTGGTAGAGCACTTGCCCGCAAAAGGCAAAGGTCCCGAGTTCTAGTCTCGGTCCGGCACACAGTTTTAATCTGCCAGGAAGTTTCAGTCTACCCTGTTTGCGAACTCTAAGTTATAAAAAGTAATTTTGTAACTTACTTTCACCTGTTACAGTTTGACACTGGAAGGCAACCCTTGGCACTGTGACTGTGACATTCTGCCCCTGGCCAGCTGGGCCAGTTTGCGGAAAGACGCAGTGCCAGAGTGGCCTAACTGCAGCTCTCCACACGGAGTCAAGAAAGAGCCCCTACAGCGCTGGTTCCACACCAAAAATGCGACAAAATGTGGTGATGCCACCTCGCTGCTGCGTGCAGACCTGAACCGAGTGCTGTCCGTGGCTCGTGCCATCGCAGAGCGAGGACCGAACTTCTCTACAGACTTGCTTCCTGTCTCTGATAAAGAAGTCAGCTTCACTGCCACAAATTACTTTTTGTATGCCACAGCAGGAATGACCGATGCTGACATCGACGGCGTGGTGTGGCACTGGGCACGGTTCCTGGAGAAGGTTCTGAATAGGCGGCACCTCCACTACACTGAGAAGAGCCTCAACCGGACCAGGATTGAGCCACTCACAACTACCACCACGAAGCCACCAGCAGCCAGGGCTGTCAAGCAACGACTTAGGCTGAAGGGCTTTCAACCACTCATGAATTTCATTTACATTATGAAGAATGTCCCAGAGAACCTGACAAAAGTAGTTGATGATGGTATTGAGGAAGAGCTGAAGATTCTGTTTGGAGTCACCAATGGCACTAACACCACAAGCCCAAATGCTACAGCAGCCAGCGTGGCAGCACTGAATTCTACAGGTGTTGTCACAGCTGTCACCCCAAACACTGTTGTAGTCACCACAAATGTGACCCTGGCTCCTTTCTCACGGAACAGTACTACTGTCACTACAACACTTGCAACTCCAGCTCCTGCAATTATCTCCACTTCTTTACCTCCCACACCAGTCACACTACTTCTAAATCTGCCTTCTGTATCCGCAAATACACCTTTATCAGCCAGTGCCTCCAGTGTGGTACCTGTGAATGCTATCCTGAATATAACCTCACCTACTAACTGTACTTCTGTAACTAACCAGAATGTGACAAACTCTACTTCCTCCATACCAGCTCTCAGTGCAACTACTGCATCTGCTAATGGCGCGACGGTGCCGTCGAAGATGCCGAATGCCACAAAGCAGATGGTGGCAGGCTTGCGATCTGAGCTTCGTGAGGTGCTTTCCATTCTGCTGCTGAGCATCGATCGGGCCAAGTGGGATGCTGCAGAGCAGGATTTTATCAAAGGTGAAGAGTTGAGGGCTCTGCAATCTCCGGAGCATAAAAATAAGTCAATCACCCCAGATCAGCTAAACACTCCAAAACAATCAACCATCCCAAAGAACTCGAGTCATGTGCAAAGCAGTGCAAAAAGCTGTAAGCTGATACAGCCACAGCTAACTGTTCTTGTTGCTATTCTGACTCTACTGGCCCCCTCTCTTGTGTAATAGCTCCATAATGTCATACATGAAAGAGACAGATTTTTCTATTTCTGCAACAATTTATTATAAAATGCATTTTCATAATCCATCTGCATGTCATTGCCTTTATTTTATTTTGGCTGCTTATAAACTGAAAATGGGGTGTACTAACGAACGGCGTGGAAACAGTATTAACATGAGTGAAATGTGAGTTTTACAAAAATTACTGCTGCTAAATGGCATGATAATATGTGAATAATATTCTGGGAAAGATATATTGTTTGATATGTTACATCACTTATTCTAACTTAAGTACTTTGTTCCTTGTCCACCTTCATAGCAGAGTGGTCAGCATGTCTCACTGCCATGTGAAGGACCTGGGTTTCAATTCCAAGAACTGCCAGGTATTTTTCCTTGGTGGGAGGAATGAAATGGGGTGGACTCAGCCTCGTGAGATTGAATGAGGAGCTGCTTGAATAAATAAGTAGGCTCATCACCAGGCTTCATCTAATGATTATAACAGCTACAGTGATTGGCGACATGGTGAACACATGTCCCACGATCAGAGAATGCACCTTTTTCTGCCTTGTAGGCAGCAATTGGTGAACTGGAACAAGCCAAAAGCATAATCAGAGATTGTTATTTGTTTTACTAATTTGCTTGCAAATCATATGAGTAAAAAAGAGATCATATTTGAATGTATAAAGCAACCTACACTATATTATTGCTTGGTCTTGTACAATACACTGACTCCTGCTATTGTCATATTGCATAGTTACTATGTGTTGATGTAAGTTAATATTATACCAAGACCCATCAATGTTCAGATAGCAACAGCTCATAGCCCTACCAAGAACAAAACGTGTACACATTCACGTGAATATGAATGCCATACTGTTGCAATTGTGCCTTATATTATAGGATATCTTTGCTGTTTGTGCTGAAAATACTCCGTGAAAGTTGCTTTGTTTGTAAATTATTTAGGCATGGTTCTCAAGCGATGTTACATGTTTTAGACTTTTAAAGTGTTTATTGAAATTGCACTGTCTCAACTTTTAAAATTCTAACTAAAGAATAAATAGTTTATGTGCATACTGGTTATAATTTTAATATTTTATGGAATCAGATAAACTAGGTCTTGATGCAAACTTTTGAGGCGCTTTAAAACAGTGAAAGTTTTTGTTATGAATATGACTCTCCAGGAGGCTGTACCTTACCTTAAGGCTTTCAGAATTTGCATTCAAAATTCTAAGAACTTTAAAAATGGTGAGGTTCAGTATCATTTGTCTCATTGCGATTGAGACATTGATCCATTATCAAAATTCATTCAATTGTTTATGTAATTAATAAAAGACTGTTCCCTTGAATCTGATCTGATGGACTGATTAAAGTCAGGTATTTATGTAAATATACTTTTGTGCAATTTTAATTAGTGAAATATCTTGGCTATTATAGTTCAGTGCAACAGAAATGCTCTACAGTGACGCTTTCTGTCTGTTACTGAATAATGTGGGTCATCCCACGTCCCTGAAGGCTCTTCTTCATGAGACACTACGAATTAATTAATGAAAAAAAACACATATGTTTTGTGGTAAAATCAAATATGTACCTAAAGTGAAAATAAGTTTGTTGAAAAAAAAATTTGAAGTGCCAAATTTCATAACTGATTTTGTTTTGCATATTTTTAAAGTTGCAAGACTGTACTATTAAATAGTGGTATATCAAATTTAACAAATGTAGTGTTTGTGTGACAGAAAAAAGTGATCAAAAATATTATCCTGATATGGTAATGCACAACAAAAACTGCTTCCACAATATATTTCAATGTTCTCTCCAAAAGATAGAGCTCAAACTAACAGGTTACGTTTTTCATACACATTATTGTCATTCTCTTTGAAATGCAAAAATCATACTATGGATTTCAAGGTAACATTTTGTGGAGATGGTGGAATACGAACAATAAGAAACTGATAGACAGGAAAGTAATTACCTTTGACTTGCAAAAATCATACAACAACAAAAATAATCAATTTCTGACAATATAATGTAATTGGGTAGATATGAAATCTACCTTCCTTCTCATCCCGTCCAGTAAGTCTCCCCTGACCCAGTGTTTTGGGTGTCTTTTTCTGAATTCCCCTCTTTGTCCCAGACCTTTCCAGTTCCTTTCCCTTCACCCCTCTTCCTACTTCTTTGTCCCTTCTGCTGGAATAAGGAGCCATTGGCTCCGAAAGCTTGTCTAAGTAAAATATTTCTTATATGGGTGTTATCCTGCCATCGCTTGGAGAGTTAAAATCATACTACACATTTCAAGGTAATGTTTCATGGTGATAGTCACATACAAACAAAAAATTTGTAGACAGGAAGATAATTAGAGCAGCTGCACTTGTAAAGAATACTCTGTTTGTTACTGTAACATACTACCCATGTACATTTCTCTTACATTCTTCCAGTGCTCCTTCCACTCCCCAAAATCCTCAGTTATTATTCCAGTGAATTCTCTCCCTCTCCCACCATCCTCTCTATCTACCTTTTTCATTCTATTGCTAATTAAGATATATACAAAAGAAATTCCAGTTAACCAGTCTCCCAATAGCCTGACATAGACCTCAACATTCGTGCAAAGTATTGTATCCAGATAAAATAAGGGACGTTGACATTTAAGACTTATATATTATATTTCAGTCATTACTTGTTGACCCTATAGGAAAAATGTATATTAATGTCAAGTATATACAATAATCATTTTAGCTTACATGACTAAAATGTAGCACTTAGAAAGTTATACATATATTTTTTAAAAGTGAATATTGCCTTTTTCTATTTATATGTTTTTGTATCTTTTATAACCTATAAAGGAGAAAAATTTGATAATGCTATTAAAAATAATAATGAATAATAAGTGTCTAATGTTTATATTCCTCATATGGATTTAAATATGACAGGACTGGAGCAAAATACTGTTTGAGAAGGAGTAAGAATACATTGCATCTAACATATGAGACCATATGCAGGTACAGAAATGTGAAATAAGAATTCTTTCAAGTTTAAGGAATTTGTATTTTCACTCTAGTTTTTTGTTGATGAGTAAAGTGAAAGATTGTAAAGATTGTGTTTTGATGCCTTAATTTTTTGTTTCCTTTCTTTATTTCTGTGATACCTGACCACCCCTTCTCCCTCCAACTCTTCTATCATGGCAAGTGTCATGAACTGTTTATTTCACAAGTGTAGTGTAATAGTACTGACGTGTTAAATGTTGATAATTCTTTGGGAATCACCACAATATTGTACTAAGGAAATGTTGACAACATTTCATGACATCTTTAAAAAAACTGAGAATAAATGAAATATTGTGTACTATTTCAAAAACAAACTGAATTTTAACACGATGTGAAGCACCACTCCAAAAAAGTTTGCGCGAGTTCACAGTTATTTCCTATGGGAAATATGGTGTGCCATTAGTATTCATCACAATATATTTTGATTAGTAAATATACTGCATAATGTAAGAGGACTGACATACTTTCAGAGCAGAATTAGAATGTTAAGTGTTGTTGTCTTCTATCATTTATGTTTTCATGTTCCTAGATATCAAATGTTGTGAATGTCAGATATTCAATACTCAAACAATGGAAACTCCAGGATGGAATGTAACAATATTATGAAAAGGAAAGTTGCTACTCACCATATAGCAGAGATGATGAGACGCAGATAGGCAAAACAAAAAGACTGTTACAAATAAAGCTTTCAGCCTGTAAGGCCTTCGCCGCACACGCGCGCACGCGCGCACACAAAAAACCCCTGCACCGCACACGTACAGACACACTGCGAGCAGAAGTACCAGTGCATGATGGGAGTGCCGATTGGCTGGGGTAAGGAAGAGGCTGGAGCAAGGAGGAGGGACAGTATGGTAGAGGTGGCGGACAGTACAGTGCTGCTAGGGAGCACCCAGGGACGAGGGAGCCGTGAGGTAAGGGGTTGGGAGCAGGGGGTTGTGTAGGGATGGATGAGTATATTGTGTAAGTGTGGTGGATGGCGTAATACCACTGTGGGAGGGGTGGGTAGGATTGTGGGTAGGACATTTCTCATTTCAGGGCACGATGACAGGTACACAAAACCCTAGCTCAGAATATAATTCAGCCGCTCCAGTCCTGGGTGATACTGAGTTATTAGGGGAATGCTCCTCTGTGGCCAAACGGTGGGACTTTGGGAGATGGCGGGGGACTGGAAAGATAAGGTACGGAACTGCTTTTGTACGAGGTTGGGAGGATAATTATGGTCTGTGAAGGTTTCAGTGAGACCCTCGGTATATTCTGAGAGGGACTGTTCATCACTGCAAATGCGACAACCACAGGTGGGTAGGCTGTATGGAAGGGACTTCTTGGTACGGAACGGGAGGCTGCTGTCGAAGTGGAGGTATTGTTGGTGATTAGTAGGTTTCATATGGACAGAGGTACTGATGTAGCCATCTCTGAGGTGGAGGTCAACATCTAGGAAGGTGGATTGCGTAGGACCAGGTGCAGGAAATGGGGGTGGAGTAGTAGTTGAGGTTCTGGAGGAATGTGGATAGGGTGTCCTCACCCTCAATCCAGATAGCAAAGATACCATCAATGAATCTGAACCAGGTGAGGGGTTTAGGATTCTGGTTGTTTATGAAAGATTCCTCTAAATGGCCCATGAATAGGTTGGCATAGAATGGTGTCATGTGGGTGCCCATAGCCGTACCTTGGATTTGTTTGTAGGTAGTGTCTTCAAAGGAGAAGTAATTGTGGGTGAGGATATAGTTGGTCATGGTGACTAGGAAGGAGGTTGTTGGTTTGGAATCCATTAAGCATTGGGAAAGGTAGTGTTCAATAGTGGTAAGGCCGTGGGCACTAGGGGTGTCAGTGTAAAGGGAGGTGGCATCAATGGTGACAAGAAGGGCACTGTGTCGTAAAGGGACAGGAACTGTTGAGAGGCGGTGGAGGAAATTGGTTGGTATCTTTTACATAGGAGGCTAGGTTCTGGGTAATAGGTTGAAGGTGTTGGTCTATGAGAGCAGAGGTTTTGTCAGTGGGGGCACAGTAACTGGCCACAATGGAGTGTCCTGGGTGGTTGGCTTTATGGACTTAAAGAAGTGTGTAGAAGGTAGGAGTTTGTGGAGTGGTAGGGGTGAGCAGAGAGATGGGCTCTGGGGAGACATTCTGGGATCTCCGCTATATGGTGAGTTGCCGATTTTCCCTTTTCAAGACATTCAACACTCTAAGATTACAGTATTTTCATATTGTAACCATATTTAATTATACCTTTATATGCCATCAGTGAACTTTTAATATTACACTGGTCAACAGTGATTTTGTTGCCAGTTAATTGATGGGGAATTTAGGATAACTTTATGGTCCTGAATTCAAATATGTCACTCGTTTTACTAGATTGTCTCTATTAACTGTGGTAATGTCCAATATGTAGATAAACAAACAAACAAAAATTCAAAATATTAATTGAGATTTATTAAGTGCACAGTCAAATGAAATGAGAAAAACATATCAAAAAGGGCCACAAAATGCAGTTTCATTGTTGATTCAGCATGTAATAGAAGAAGAAAGGAAAAAACAGTATGTCTTTTAAAAACATTACAATTAGCATATGGAAAAACTCTGCCTGTGTGATTTTCTCTTCTGTTGATCACCAGGACAGCCTTGCTGAAGATTCCAGCAGTAGCCTGCCATCATTTGCTTGTCCCATCTAACTTGATATCATTCTTCCATCACCTAAAAATCTTGATGGATCTTTCACCTTGTTCCTCGCTGCAGTCACAAAGATTGTCCAAAAATCTGTCAAGATGGCTGTGGAGGTAGTGAAGCTTAATGCTCATACTAGCACCCAAGCTTTTGATGTTTCTGAGCATGTTTGACACCAGTTACTCATAATTGTGTGCTTTTTGCTTACCCAAGAAATTCTTGACAACAGAGACAAAACTGCTCCAGGCAGTTGCTTCAATGCAATTCATAACTTCAGTGAATTCCAAATCATGTATAAGCTTCCTAATTTGGGGATCATCAGATATACAAGCTTTTAATTTTTCATTACTGAGTCCAGGGAATGATTTGTATATACATTTGAAACAGTCATTATTTTTGTCCAATGCTTTCACAAATTGCTTCATTAGACCAAGCTTGATATGAAGTGGTGGAAGAATTATTTTGTCCCTGTAAACTAATGGTTCTTTTAGGATATTAGCTGCTTCTACAGTAGAGCTATTTCTTGATGGCCATGAAACATTTTCCCAGTGATCATGCTTTCCTCTGCTGTCCCACATGCAAATAAAGCAAGGGAATTTTGTGTATCCACTTTGCTGTCCAAGCAAAAAGTTAACCATTTTCAAATCAACACAGAGAGGCCATTGGCGTTGACTACAAAGATGCTACTGGAGAATCGTCTGAATATTTTCATATTCCTCATGAAGTTTTGTCAAGTGGCCAATTGGAATGGATGCATAGTAGTTACCATTATGCAACAACACACATTTCAGGCTTCTGGTTGAGCAATTGATAAAGAGCCTCCAATCGTGAGGTTGACATTTTGGTAGTCCCACTTTTAGTAGTAAATCAGGGATGTCACTGCAGTAAACAAGTGCATCATATTGACTGAAGTATGGAAGTAGATCCTCTTCTCTCATCTGTTAAGCTGTGATTTTAGTTCCTGGTTGTAGACAATTCTTTTCATTTAGTATAGATGCCAAGAGTTCAGAAGCCTGTTTAGAAAGACTGAGGTCTCTTATAAAATTGTTAAGCTCTTCCTGACAGAAGAGCTGCCACACAACGTGGCACAACAGAAAATTGCCACTAACAGCATAGGCACATAGGGAACACACACGACACAGGTCTGTAGGTCCGCGGTATTGGTGATAAGTTGAGAAAACCATCCCCAAACACATGTGCTACAAAATGCCACTATTTTCTGCACATGTACCCCGACATCAATATGGGATATGATCACCATGCTCACATACACAGGCCACACAATGGGTTGGCATACACTGAATAAGGTGGTCGAGCAGCTGCTGGGGTATAGCGTCCCGTTCTTGCAGCAGTGCCTGTCAGAGCTCCTGAAGTGTCCTACGGGTTTGAAGATGTGCAGCAATACTTCAACTGAGAGCATCCCAGACGTGCTCGATGGGGTTTAGGTCTGGAGAACAGGCAGGCCACTCCATTTGCCTGATACCTTCTGTTTCAAGGTACTCCTCCACGATGGCAGCTTGCTGGGGCCGTGCATTATCATCCATCGAGAGGAAGGTGGGACCCACTGCACCCCTGAAAAGGTGGACATACTGGTGCAAAATGACTTCCCGATACACCTGACCTGTTACAGTTCCTCTGTCAAAGACATGCAGGGGTGTTCGTGCACCAATCATAATCCTACCCCACACCATCAAACCACTGCCACCCTTTCAAGGTTATTAAGGAGTTCCTGGTTCCTGGTTCACGTCAGATGAAAACCCGGTGAGAATCACTGTTCAGACTATACCTGGATTCATCCGTGGACATAACCTGGGACCACTGTTCCAATGACCATGTACTGTGTTCTTGACACCTGGCTTTACGGACTCTCCTGTGACCCATGTCTGTTCAGTTGTCTGTAGACTGTGTGTCTGGAGACAACTGTTCCAGTGGCACTGATGGTGAGATATTGGTCTTCTTATGGTGGTGTACACTGTGGACATCCCGCACTGTAGCGCCTGGACACGTTTCCTGTCTGCTAGAATCATTGCCATAATCTTGAGATCACACTTCATGGCACACGGATGGCCCATGCTACAACCTGCTGTGTTTGACCAGCCTCCAGTCACCCTAGTATTCTACCCCTTGTAACATAATCAATATGTGTTCTTTGAGCCATTTTCAACACACAATCACCATTAGCACTTCTGAAAACGTCTGCACACTTACTTGCTGCACCGTCCTCTGACATGCACCAACACACCTCTGCATATGTGGACTGCTGCCAGAGCCACTGTGTGATGACCGCAGGTCAAATGCACCGCATGGTCATACCATGAGGTGATTTAAACCCGCAATCTGCCAACCGGAGCATTGTTTCACTATGTATCAGCATTATCCTTAATTTATGAGCATGAGTGTACATTGACAATGCAAAAATAACAATCATTATGGTGGCTTCTTGGCTCTTGCATCACCATTGGCACTCCAAATTTTAAACCCCTTCATTTACCAGCAGTTCACAGTCATAAAGACTCAACACAGCTTTTGTAAACTTTATGGGGAGCCCAATGTTTATCTTGATCTCCCAGTTTAGCAAGCTGGGCCTGTTTCACAAATTCAGTGATGTTCTTCCATTGTTCTTGCAGAGAATATTCTCCAGAAATATACAGGGTGTTGCATGAAATGTGTTACTAGTTGTTTCTTACACAATTAATGATGCACATTAGATATCCCGCTGGGATCTCTACAGCAGTACCAGCAGGGCTTGGAAAAACAAATGAGTTACGAAATGATGTGTAATTCAAGATACTGCTGCTAGGAGACTAGTAAGCAGCAATGGCTGACAATGGAAGACTGACGACACAGCAACGATCAGCAATTGTGTTACTTTTTCATGAAACGAAAAGCCCTGTTGTGACTTAGAGGCATTTTCGACAACAGTTTAACACACAATGGGTCCCTTGCAAGAAGACCATCCACAGCTGTACAATAAATTTGTACAGGAAGGAACAGTATTGGAAGTGGACCAACCTTAGCCTAAGCCTGTTTGTTCGCCGGAGAATATTGAAGCAGTACAAATGGCTGTACAGAGAAGTCCCGGGAAATCGTCTAGAAAGGCAGCAGTGCAACTGGGAATATCCAGATGCTCCACTCAACACATTCTTAAAAGTGAACTCCATATGTACCTATACAAGATGACCTGTGCACAGAAGCTCACTGAAGAACACAAGCAGCAGAGACTACAGATTGCTCAGTGGGCGGAGGATAAGGAAGAAACTCTCAACAACGTTTGGCTTTCAGACGAGGCACATTTTCATTTAGACGGTGTGGTTAACAAACAAAATGTACACTTTTGGGCCACTGAAAACTCACAAGTGCTTCATGAACGACAACACTATGCTCAGAGGACTACAGCGTGGGCAGTAATTTCCAGTCACGGACTTATTGGACCCTTTTACTTTGAAGAAACTGAACAGCAAGCGTTATTTGAGCATGCTTCACAATAGCTTCATTCCACAGCTTCTTGCTACTGAATTGCCCTTCAACACGCAGTGGTTCCCACAAGATGTAGCAAGGCCACATACTACAAACACTGTGTTGGAGTTTTTACTCAAGCATTTCGACATGCGGATCATTTCACTCAGGTTTCCAGGTCACTTCAATGACGGACAAAATTGGCCCCCCAATAGTCCAGACCTCAATCCATGTGACCTTTTTCTTTGGGGGTACCTAAAGGAAAAAAATTCCCCGAAATGTCCACGTGATTTAATGGAGCTCAGAAGACTTATTCTTCAAGCTTGCAGTGAAATTACAGAAGGCATTTGCTGTAGGGTAAACACTAAGTTCAGTGCTCATTTGAAGGAAGTTAGGAAACAAAATGGTGGACATATTGAGCATGTGCTGAGTTAGAACAAATCTCCATGGATGGCTCTTCATTGCAGTCTATGTTCCTTTCAGATTGTATTGACAAAGTTTATATTCAAAATCAAAATGGTAACACATTTCATGCGCCACCCTATAGCAGAACACGTCAGGAGAGTTGAAACAACCTCTACGGGAAGAACTCATGTTTAATTATGAAAAGAAGAAAATGAAATAAAAATTATATTTGCAAAAATATATTATTATAAATAAGATAAGGTGAAGCCCCATAAACCATGGACCTTGCCGTTGGTGGGGAGGCTTGCGTGCCGTAGGTGCAACCACAATGGAGGGGTATCTGTTGAGAGGCCAGACAAACATGTGGTTCCTGAAGAGGGGCAGCAGCCTTTTCAGTAGTTGCAGGGGCAACAGTCTGGATGATTGACTGATCTGGCCTTGCAACACTAACCAAAACGGCCTTGCTGTAATGGTACTGCGAACGGCTGAAAGCAAGGGGAAACTACAGCCGTAATTTTTCCCGAGGGCATGCAGCTTTACAGCTTTACTGTATGGTTAAAAGATTATGGCGTCCTCTTGGGTAAAATATTCTGGAGGTAAAACAGTCCCCCATTCGAATCTCCGGGCGGGGACTACTAAAGAGGACGTCGTTATCAGGAGAAAGAAAACTGGCGTTCTACGGATTGGAGCATGGAATGTCACATCCCTTAATTGGGCAAGTAGGTTAGAAAATTTAAAAAGGGAAATGGATAGGTTGAAGTTAAATATAGTGGGAATT
This sequence comes from Schistocerca nitens, assembly GCF_023898315.1. Taxonomy (NCBI): domain Eukaryota; kingdom Metazoa; phylum Arthropoda; class Insecta; order Orthoptera; family Acrididae; genus Schistocerca; species Schistocerca nitens. Next base: position 170,828,979 of record NC_064623.1, read on the forward strand.
AGTGAAGTTCGGTGGCAGGAGGAACAAGAGTTTTGGTCAGGTGAATACAGGGTTATAAATACAAAATCAAATAGGGGTAATGCAGGAGTAGGTTTAATAATGAATAAAAAAATAGGAGTGCGGTAAGCTACTACCAACAGCATAGTGAACACATTATTGTGGCCAAGATAGGCACGAAGCCCATGCCTACTACAGTAGTACAAGTTTATATGCCAACTAGCTCTGCAGATGATGAAGAAATTGATGAAATGTATGATGAGATAAAGGAAATTATTCAGGTAGTGAAGGGAGACAAAAATTTAATAGTCATGGGTGACTGGAATTCGAGAGTAGGAAAAGGGAGAGAAGGAATCATAGTGGGTGAGTATGGATTGGGGGAGAGAAATGAAAGAGGAGGCCGTCTGGTAGAATTTTGCACAGAGCATAACTTAATCATAGCTAACACTTGGTTCAAGAACCATAAAAGAATGTTGTATACATGGAAGAATCCTGGAGATACTAGAAGGTATCAGATAGATTATATAATGGTAAGACAGATTTAGGAACCAGGTTTTAAATTGTAAGACATTTCCAGGGGCAGATGTGGACTGACCACAATCTATTGGTTATGAACTTTAGATTAAAACTGAAGAAACTGCAAAAAGGTGGGAATTTAAGGAGATGGGACCTGGATAAACTGACTAAACTAGAGGTTGTACAGAGTTTCAGGGGGGGCATAAGGGAACAATTGGCAGGAATAGGGGAAAGAAATACAGTAGAAGAATAATAATGGATAGCTCTGAGGGATGAAGTAGTGAAGGCAGCAGAGGATCAAGTAGGTAAAAAGATGAGGGCTAGTAGAAATCCTTGGGTAACAGAAGAAATATTGAATTTAATTGATGAAAGGAGAAAATATAAAAATGCAGTAGATGAAGCAGGCAAAAGGGAATACAAACGTCTCAAAAATGAGATCGACAGGAAGTGCAAAATGGCTAAGCAGGGATGGCTAGAGGACAAATGTAAGGATGTAGAGGCTCATCTCTTGAGGGGTAAGATAGATACTGCCTACAGGAAAATTAAAGAGACCTTTGGAGAAAAGAGAGCCACTTGTATGACTATCAAGAGCTCAGATGGAAACCCCATTCTAAGCAAAGAAGGGAAGGCAGAAAGGTGGAAGGGGTATATAGAAGGTCTATACAAGGGCGATGTACTTGAGGACAATATTATGGAAATGGAAGAGGATGTAGATGAAGATGAAATGGGAGATACAATACTGCGTGAAGAGTTTGACAGAGCACTGAAAGACCTGAGTCGAAACAAGGCCCCGGGAGTAGATAACATTCCATTGGAACTACTGACGGCCTTGGGAGAGCCAGTCATGACAAAACTCTACCATCTGGTGAGCAAGATGTATGAGACAGGCAAAATACCCTCAGACTGCAAGAAGAATATAATAATTCAAACCCCAAAGAAAGCAGGTGTTGACAGATGTGAAAATTACCGAACTATCAGTTTAATAAGTCATAGCTGCAAAATACTAACACAAATGCTTTACAGACTAATGGAAAAACTGGTAGAAGCTGACCTAGGTGAAGATCAGTTTGGATTCCGCAGAAATGTTGGAACACGTGAGGCAATACTGACCCTACAACTTATCTTAGAAAATAGATTAAGGAAAGGCAAACCTACATTTCTAGCATTTGTAGACTTAGAGAAAGCTTTTGACAATGTTGACTGGAATACTCTCTTTCAAATTCTAAAGGTGGCAGGGGTAAAATACAGGGAGCAAAAGGCTATTTACAATTTGTACAGAAACCAGATGGCAGTTATAAGAGTCAAGGGGCATGAAAGGGAAGCAGCGGTTGGGAAGGGAGGGAGACAGGGTTGTAGCCTGTCCCTGATGTTATTCAATCTGTATATTGAGCAAGCAGTAAAGGAAACAAAAGAAAAATTTGGAGTAGGTATTAAAGTCCATGGAAAAGAAATCCTGTCAGAGACAGCAGAGGACTTGGAAGAGCAGTTGAACGGAATGGACAGTGTCTTGAAAGGAGGATATAAGATGAACATCAACAAAAGCAAAATGAGGATAATGGAATGTAGTCGAATTAAGTTAGGTGATGCTGAGGGAATTAGATTAGGAAATGAGACACTTAAAGTAGTAAAGGAGGTTTGCTATTTGGGGAGAAAAATAACTGATGATGGTCAAAGTAGAGAGGATATAAAATGTAGAATGGCAATGGCAAGGAAAGTGTTTCTGAAGAAGAGAAATTTGTTAACATCGAATATAGATTTAAGTGTCAGGAAGTCGTTCCTGAAAGTATTTGTATGGAGTGTAGCCATGTATGGAAGTGAAACATGGACGATAAATAGTTTGGACAAGAAGAGAATAGAAGCTTTCGAAATGTGGTGCTACAGAAGAATGCTGAAGATTAGATGGGTAGACCACATAACTAATGAGGAGGTATTGAATAGAATTGGGGAGAACCAATGTACTGATAATTTAATGATTAAATGCTACATGTCAGAGGTAGCCTGTATCTAAGAAACTAGAGCCAATTGAGGAAATCCATTTTGAGATTCAACATACCAAATATACCCAGAATACTTTCAAATATCCCTGGCAGCAATAAAAAAAAAATTTTTTTTTTGTAGAGCTGTGTTATCAATAGAAAATTTAGGATTGTAGATACACCTCTATACACAAGATGAACCATGGACCTTGCCGTTGGTGGGGAGGCTTGCGTGCCTCAGCGATACAGATGGCCATACCGTAGGTGCAACCACAATGGAGGGGTATCTGTTGAGAGGCCAGACAAACATGTGGTTCCTGAAGAGGGGCAGCAGCCTTTTCAGTAGTTGCAGGGGCAACAGTCTGGATGCTTGACTGATCTGGCCTTGTAACATTAACCAAAACGGCCTTGCTGTGCTGGTACTGCGAACGGCTGAAAGCAAGGGGAAACTACAGCCGTAATTTTTCCCGAGGACATGCAGCTTTACTGTAAGATTAAATGATGATGGCGTACTCTTGGGTAAAATATTCCGGAGGTAAAATAGTCCCCCATTCAGATCTCCGGGCGGGGACTACTCAAGAGGATGTCGTTATCAGGAGAAAGAAAACTGGCATTCTACGGATCGGAGCGTGGAATGTCACATCCCTTAATCGGGCAGGTAGGTTAGAAAATTTAATAAGGGAAATGGATAGGTTAAAGTTAGATATAGTGGGAATTAATGAAGTTCGGTGGCAGGAGGAACAAGACTTTTGGTCAGGTGATTACAGGGTTATAAATACAAAATCAAATAGGGGTAATGCAGGACTAGGTTTAATAATGAATAAAAAAATAGGAGTGCGGGTTAGCTACTACAAACAGCATAGTGAACGCATTATTGTGGCCAAGATAGACACAAAGCCCATGCCTACTACAGTAGTACAAGTTTATATGCCAACTAGCTCTGCAGATGATGAAGAAATTGATGAAATGTATGACGAGATAAAAGAAATTATTCAGGTAGTGAAGGGAGACGAAAATTTAATAGTCATGGGTGACTGGAATTCGTCAGTAGGAAAAGGGAGAGAAGGAAACATAGTAGGTGAATATGGATTGGGGGAAAGAAATGAAAGAGGAAGCCGTCTGGTAGAATTTTGCACAGAGCATAACTTAATCACTTGGTTCAAGAATCATAAAAGAAGGTTGTATACCTGGAAGAATCCTGGAGATACTAAAAGGTATCAGATAGATTATATAATGGTAAGACAGAGATTTAGGAACCAAGTTTTAAATTGTAAGACATTTCCAGGGGCAGATGTGATTTCTGACCACAATCTCTTGGTTATGAACTGCAGATTGAAACTGAAGAAACTGCAAAAAGGTGGGAATTTAAGGAGATGGGACCTGGATAAACTGAAAGAACCAGAGGTTGTAGAGAGTTTCAGGGAGAGCATAAGGGAACAATTGATGGGAATGGGGGAAAGAAATACAGTAGAAGAAGAATGGGTAGCTTTGAGGGATGAAGTAGTGAAGGCAGCAGAGGATCAAGTAGGTAAAAAGACGAGGGCTAATAGAAATCCTTGGGTAACAGAAGAAACATTGAATTTAATTGATGAAAGGAGAAAGTATAAAAATGCAGTAAATGAAGCAGGCAAAAAGGAATACAAATGTCTCAAAAATGAGATCGACAGGAAGTGCAAAATGGCTAAGCAGGGATGGCTAGAGGACAAATGTAAGGATGTAGAGGCTTGTCTCACTAGGGGCAAGATAGATACTGCCTACAGGAAAATTAAAGAGACCTTTGGAGAGAAGAGAACCACTTGTATGAATATCAAGAGCTCAGACGGCAACCCAGTTCTAAGCAAAGAAGGGAAGGCAGAAAGGTGGAAGGAGTATATAGAGGGTTTATACAAGGGCGATGTACTTGAGGACAATATTATGGAAATGGAAGAGGATGTAGATGAAGATGAAATGGGAGATACAATATTGCGTGAAGAGTTTGACAGAGCACTGAAAGACCTGAGTCGAAACAAGGCCCCGGGAGTAGACTACATTCCATTAGAACTACTGATGGCCTTGGGAGAGCCAGTCATGACAAAACTCTACCATCTGGTGAGCAAGATGTATGAGACAGGCGAAATACCCACATACTTCAAGAAGAATATAATAATTCCAATCCCAAAGAACGCAGGTGTTGACAGATGTGATAATTGCCGAACTATCAGTTTAATAAGTCACAGCTGCAAAATACTAACGCGAATTCTTTACAGACAAATGGAAAAACTGGTAGAAGCGGACCTTAGGGAAGATCAGTTTGGATTCCGTAGAAATGTTGGAACACGTGAGGCAATACTAACCTTACGAATTATCTTAGAAGAAAGATTAAGAAAAGGCAAACCTACATTTCTAGCATTTGTAGACTTAGAGAAAGCTTTTGACAATGTTAACTGGAATACTCTCTTTCAAATTCTGAAGGTGGCACGGGTAAAATACATGGAGCGAAAGGCTATTTACAATTTGTACAGAAACCAGATGGCAGTTATAAGAGTCGAGGGGCATGAAAGGGAAGCAGTGGTTGGGATAGGAGTGAGACAGGGTTGTAGCCTCTCCCCGATGTTATTCAATCTGTATATTGAGCAAGCAGTAAAGGAAACAAAAGAAAAATTCGGAGTAGGTATTAAAATTCATGGAGAAGAAACTTTGAGGTTCGCCGATGACATTGTAATTCCATCAGAGACAGCAAAGGACTTGGAAGAGCAGTTGAACGGTATGGACAGTGTCTTGAAAGGAGGATATAAGATGAACATCAACAAAAGCAAAACGAGGATACTGGAATGTAATCAAATTAAATCGGGTGATGCTGAGGGGATCAGATTAGGAAATGAGACACTTAAAGTAGTAAAGGAGTTTTGCTATTTAGGGAGTAAAATAACTGATGATGGTCAAAGTAGAGAAGATATAAAATGTAGACTGGCAATGGCAAGGAAATCGTTTCTGAAGAAGAGAAATTTGTTAACATCGAGTATAGATTTAAGTGTCAGGAAGTCGTTTCTGAAAGTATTTGTATGGAGTGTAGCCATGTATGGAAGTGAAACATTGACGATAACCAGTATGGACAAGAAGAGAATAGAAGCTTTCGAAATGTGGTGCTACAGAAGAATGCTGAAGATAAGGTGGGTAGATCACGTAACTAATGAGGAGGTATTGAATAGGATTGGGAAGAAGAGAAGTTTGTGGCACAACTTGACTAGAAGAAGGGATCGGTTGGTAGGACATGTTTTGAGGCATCAAGGGATCACAAATTTTTCATTGGAGGGCAGCGTGGAGGGTAAAAATCATAGAGGGAGACCAAGAAATCAATACACTAAGCAGATTCAGGAGGATGTAGGTTGCAGTAGGTACTGGGAGATGAAGAAGCTTGCACAGGATAGCGTAGCATGGAGAGCTGGATCAAACCAGTCTCAGGACTGAAGACCACAACAACAACAACAACAACACAAGATTTAGTATAACTATTATTAAACAAACAGTTATGAGCAATGCAAGTGAGCATCAGTGGGCTAGTGCATCACTACAAATCATAGGGCTTAGCCTTCAGTCTTTAATTGGTCCTAGGAGATTTTATGACACTTATTGCATATGAAAACATATGGCAGAGATTTGTTAATATTAAAAAGGTCATTGGGTACAATGGGTTAGAGTCCACATTAGATTGGTCTTCCTGTAGCTGACTGATTCAGTCACTTCAAAGGATGGAGGAAGACAAGGGCTCACCACCTCCAATAGAATTAAATCTATTAAAGAAAGAACCATACTTCGGGTTGAGGTGATCATTATTACTTGCAACTAATGCACAAATAAATTATTTACTGCTGTTAGTGATACTGCTTCTACTTGTTACAAACTTGATCTCGCCAAATAATGAAAGTAAAAATTTCTAAGAAAGTTTTATTCAATTATATTGACTTTATTTGCACTTGCTACAAAGTATTCAAGAACAAGCATCACAATGAATTGTAACTTACAAGTTTTCAATGCAGTTCACTAGTCATAGCTGTTTATTGTACAACAAATTCAGGTGCGTAAGTATTCCTTAAAGGCAAAAACTTTCAATTAATTAATTTTTATGAATAAGCAAGAGATTTCATCAGTGCTTCAGTTTTCTTCAAACTTATTTTTATTCACTTCCCTCTAAAAGGTCTTTTTACATTCTGACTGCAACCCTTTGCACCAACTTCATCCAGCTCCTCAGTATGAGCTCATAACATCCAACTGACTACTATGAATTCTACAGTACAACTGCACAAGGACATGCCAGGCAAAGATGGTGCCAAAAATGAAACATCGTACACATAATAATTTATTCAACACAATTATTATTTATAAAACATAATTATAAACATTTCAATTATGGATTTGGTACTATGAAGTTAAATAGTTACATTAAAAGATTTCAATTTAGCTGATTTATAAGTGTCATAATCTGCAAAATAAAATGGGAATTCCCATTGAAGATTTCAAATTTTCACCCACCACCCACATATAGGGTGAGGTGGTAGGTCGAGAGTGATATCGTCGGATGTCCCCCTCCAAGACAACAAGACAAACAAATTGGAATTATAATTTCTTCTGATCTGGTATGTAGTTTTTGAGGTATTGCAATGTCTTCAGTTAAAATGAAAAGTGTTCATTAAATACATTTTGTCCGAAGTATTTTCTTCATTTTGCACAAACTGCCCTCTAAATGGAGGAATAAAAATGGATACGCAATTATAATTTATGAAATGCTACTGAATGGCTTTTGAATATCCAGTGGCACATGGGACCACATCTCCATGCTGTGAGGGTAGGGCAGGCCACTACTTCATAACTTCTAACTGGAAACCCCGTTTGTAACATTGTACTCCTCCAAACCCTCCAACAAGGGACTACTCAACTTTCAAATGTGGCTATGTAGCGAACTACGGCATGTCATAGCAGACAATACACTGTGTCCAGAGCTCACATATTATGCAGAAGTAGAATAGATAGTGGCTCTGAACATTACAATACTTGCACAGTGTTTATTGCCTGCACACCTACCTACCATTTGGAGAATAGACGCGCAGTGGATGATGAGTGTTGCTACCACAGAAGAAAAAATTGAAACGGTCTTGATTTACGGAGAATGTAGGATGTATTTTGAGGCTGCTGTTGTCTTGTATGCTAAGTGTTTTCCAGAGAAAGCTTGCTTGCATTCGTTCTTTTAAAAGGTTATGAATACCCTTACATCTAATGGCAGCATACAGACTGGCAAAAGGAAATGACACAAAAGGGTTACGGGATGAAATACCTGTACTAACTACAGTACACCACAACCCACTGATAAATGCCTGGCAATTACATCTCAATTCTGGTATGTCCATGGGTAGTATTGTCACAATACTGCTTCACTGTATCATGCATACCGTGTGTCACTGCATCAAGAACTCCATGCAGCCAATTTCCGTAACTGGGTAGTGTTTTGTGAATGGGCACATCATCAAATGCAAATGATCTCCATATTCTTTGGCCAGGTACAGTTTTCTGATGAGTCTACATTCACAAACCATAGTAGCATTAACCAGAATAACATGCATTACTAGAATGTAGGTAATCCTCACTTTCTATGGGAAGTTGAACCTGAACGTCCTTGGTTGGTTAATGTATGGTATGGCATCATGGGGAACTAACTCATTTGTCCATATTTTATGGATGGCACATTGAATGGACACAGATATCAGATGTTTTTGGAACAGGAACTACCAGCACTACTGTAGGACGTTGGCCTGGACATTCGACAATGTGTGTGGTTTCAGCATGACAGTTGCCCAGTTCATTATGCAATTTGAAGCATGGGAGCTGTTAGACCATGTTTATACTGGTCAGTGGATCAGCAGAGATGACCCTATTAATTAACTCACTAGGTCACTGAATTTGATGTTGCCAAGTTTCTTTCTGTGGGGATATTTAAAAGACAAGCTGTGTCAGCAGGCCATGAAGACTTGGTCAACTGCATCACAAATGCCTGTGCTGACATTCCCACAGATATGCTTCTGTCCTGAGTACAGACATTTGAAAAGTGTAGCACTAAGAGTATTGAAGTTGGTGGTGCTGTGTTTCAAAACTTACTCTAATTGGAAAAGTAGAGTAGCATTCATCTCGAGTCACGGCAACAGTGGCACATTGAGTAGTTCCCTCTTCGATATTTTGGAGAAACACAAAGTTGAAAATGGGGTTTCCAATTAGAAATTATGAAATGCTGGCCTGTCCTACCTTTGCAGCATGGAGGTAGGGCCACACTTGCCATGGATATGCAAGGGCCATTGAGTAGCATATTGTAAATTACACTTTCCCATTCCTCCAATTATAGTGCCATCTGTGGTGAATCAGAGAAAATGCTTCAGACAGAAGAGACATAGATTTTGCTGTAGAATCGTAATTTGCAATAAAAAAACTGGAGTTACTGTTGAAGATTTCAAGGTTGCCCCCTGCCACCCACACATGGGGTGGGGTGTGGGATCATTGGATGTCCCTCTTTGAGACAAACAAATTGTAATTACCACTTGTTTTGATCCAACGTAGTTTTTGAGACATTTCAATATCTTCAGTTAAAATGAAGGCTTACACATCTTGAAAGCTTATACTGAACAGATCGGAACCCCTGATAACAATGTACAACAGCAACAATAACTACAACTACAACTACAACTACGACAACAACAACAACTACTACTACTACTACTACTACTACTACTATTACTATTACTGGTTCAAATGGCTCTGAGCACTATGGGACTCAACTGCTGACGTCATTAGTCCCCTAGAACTTAGAACTAGTTAAACCTAACAAACCTAAGGACATCACAAACATCCATGCCCGAGGCAGGATTCGAACCTGCGACTGTAGCGGTCTTGCGGTTCCAGACTGCAGCGCCTTTAATCACACGGCCACTTCGGCCGGCTACTATTACTCTTGCTACTACTACTAGTACTAGTACCACCACCACCACCACCACCACTTTTACTACCATATCTCCACTGACCTCATCCAAGAAACATATTACAATCTTTAGTAAGTGAGTGATGGTTGCCACGAGCATAACATTTCATAACCTGCACATATTTTGTTAGTCATGCCAAATGATGAGCACTCCAGAGAATTTGGCTAGTGTCAGAGAAGTGTGAATTTAGTAAACTTGGTACTTTTTAATTCACAGCTGGGTAGTCCTCCATTATCATGGCCTTTTGGTATAGTTCAATGATCAGGCTCAATGGTGGCCTGCTGAGTACCACAGGGAATGGAGATATTTGTCTAACTGAACTGCTATGGTGTATGAAACACTACAAAAAGGATATCTTGACCGTAATTTTTTTTTTCTTTTGTACTTTCATCACTACACCTATACATCTTTACTAAGTACACTCCTGGAAATGGAAAAAAGAACACATTGACACCGGTGTGTCAGACCCACCATACTTGCTCCGGACACTGCGAGAGGGCTGTACAAGCAATGATCACACGCACGGCACAGCGGACACACCAGGAACCGTGATGTTGGCCGTCGAATGGCGCTAGCTGCGCAGCATTTGTGCACCGCCGCCGTCAGTGTCAGCCAGTTTGCCGTGGCATACGGAGCTCCATCGCAGTCTTTAACACTGGTAGCATGCCGCGACAGCGTGGACGTGAACCGTATGTGCAGTTGACGGACTTTGAGCGAGGGCGTATAGTGGGCATGCGGGAGGCCGGGTGGACTTACCGCCGAATTGCTCAACACGTGGGGCGTGAGGTCTCCACAGTACATCGATGTTGTCGCCAGTGGTCGGCGGAAGGTGCACGTGCCCATCGACCTGGGACCGGACCGCAGCGACGCACGGATGCACGCCAAGACCGTAGGATCCTACCCAGTGCCGTAGGGGACCGCACCGCCACTTCCCAGCAAATTAGGGACACTGTTGCTCCTGGGGTATCGGCGAGGACCATTCGCAACCGTCTCCATGAAGCTGGGCTACGGTCCCGCACACCGTTAGGCCGTCTTCCGCTCACGCCCCAACATCGTGCAGCCCGCCTCCAGTGGTGTCGCGACAGGCGTGAATGGAGGGACGAATGGAGACATGTCGTCTTCAGCGATGAGAGTCGCTTCTGCCTTGGTGCCAATGATAGTCGTATGTGTGTTTGGCGCCGTGCAGGTGAGCGCCACAATCAGGACTGCATACGACTGAGGCACACAGGGCCAACACCCGGCATCATGGTGTGGGGAGCGATCTCCTACACTGCCCGTACACCACTGGTGATCGTCGAGGGGACACTGAATAGTGCACGGTACATCCAAACCGTCATCGAACCCATCGTTCTACCTTTCCTAGACCGGCAAGGGAACTTGCTGTTCCAACAGGACAATGCACGTCCGCATGTATCCCGTGCCACCCAACGTGCTCTAGAAGGTGTAAGTCAACTACCCTGGCCAGCAAGATCTCCGGATCTGTCCCCCATTGAGCATGTTTGGGACTGGATGAAGCGTCGTCTCACGTGGTCTGCACGTCCAGCACGAACGCTGGTCCAACTGAGGCGCCAGGTGGAAATGGCATGGCAAGCCGTTCCACAGGACTACATCCAGCATCTCTACGATCGTCTCCATGGGAGAATAGCAGCCTGCATTGCTGCGAAAGGTGGATATACACTGTACTAGTGCCGACATTGTGCATGCTCTGTTGCCTGTGTCTATGTGCCTGTGGTTCTGTCAGTGTGATCATGTGATGTATCTGACCCCAGGAATGTGTCAATAAAGTTTCCCCTTCCTGGGACAATGAATTCACGGTGTTCTTATTTCAATTTCCAGGAGTGTATTTTTCAACTGATACTGCACTTTCAGTCATACCTAAACTTTATAGCAATTATTGTATTGAGTAATCCCAGTCATGGTTTATTAAATTTTCATAATTTACACAAAATTTTGGCCATGTGGTTTGCATGTTAGTGACAGAGTGAGTACATGAAAATATTCCTGACATTCTGCCACACTTGGCAACATTCCATTTGTAGTTTGTTCACATGAAATCCCCTTATTTCCATGATTTGATTCACTTGTTCAATTTTATATTGTTGTTTAAAACAGTTTAAGTGCAAGAATTACTGAATTAGCTAACAGAATGTCACCTATCAAAAGTGAAGTGTGTCAATATTTTGATTGCCTGGGTAATACAGAAATGACATGGCAAATCAGTTTCAAATTTTTAAAGTCCTCAAGACATATCTCAAACATGAATATGCATTTCAGAAAACATCTTACCATAACAGCAAGGTAAAATTATTTACGTATATTTACATAGTAACATAACAAGGAAAGAGCAATAACACTTATACATGGGATGGGACATAGAGATTCATGTCATGAAGTGTTTGTGCAGCACGAATATCTGACAATATATTCTCTGTACATCTTCAAAATAGTTGTATTTTTATAAGTCAACCAACAGAAACTATCAAGGGCAGTGATGTACACGATCACAACACTAGAACAAAGTGTAACTATTTTTGTAACAGAACAATGTTAAAAATGACTGATAGAAGTCCATATATCAGTGGTTTGATTTGGTATAACAAGCTACCAAACTATCTTAGAATGTACACATGAGATGTTTTTAAAACAAAATTAAAATCTTTTCTAATATAAAAATGTTTATATTCTTTCAATGAATTGCAAGATAGTGATTGTAACATGAGGCAATAGCATATCAGGTGTAATGTGATAAATGTAAAAAATAGACATAAGAAGCAACAGCTACAGAATATAGTGTATTTTATAAGTTTAAATATAACTGTAGTATTAAGTCTGATGTTTGCAAAACCATCATTATGATGGCTCCATGCAAAGAAAATGTAAATAAATAAATTAAAAAAATATTTATTAGTACGAGGTCATGCAAAAAGTAATGACTCTGAATTTTTTACACAAAACTCTTAAATCTTTTCTAGGTCAAACAAATGTGTTAACATTCTGCATCTTTATTCTTAATGTTCATATATTTATCGCTCCAAACAGCCACCCTGGTTCCAAACACGTTTCTCCCAATGAGAGACTAGTTTGTTGATAGTGTCACTCTAGAATAACTGACTTCACTGATGGAGACACAACCTCATCTCTGACCTCATCACTATCAAAATGGAGTTCTCAAATGCATTCTTAAAGTTTTGAAAACATGAAAATTGGATGGGGGCAAGTCAGGGCTGTAGGGAGGGTGATCAATGACAGTGAATCCAAGACATTGGATTGTTGCAGGTTTTGCAGCACTTGTGTGTAGTCTGAAATTGTCACTCATTCATTCCTCCATGGGTTCAGCTGGAGGCCTGATTTCTGTGGTGAGAAAATCAGTTATAGAATGCTGTTTCTCATGCAATGGCACCTTGTTGTACTCTACAGTTTGGAGCTCTCTAGTGGTGGAGGGTTGCAACTTATGCCAGTGAAGTGAGAAAGATGCCCGGCATGCCTAGGCATGGCGTGTAATACCTCAACTGACGTTGAGAACAAAATGAAGAATTTGGAGGCTTTACTTTTTGGCATCATGTATAAATACATGATGACATGATGAAAAAAGGATAAATTTTTTTAAAAATCCAGTTTTTAACATAGATAAATATCAGTACCTGAAGTTACATGTCCTCTTCTTACAGTACTATTCACGAGTAATGTATCAATATTTTTGTTTGATACAATTAGCTTAGGAACATCCTAGTTAAAGCAGAATGTGACCCTCATCTAGCATTACCATGAGAATAATATTAATACACAGTGTCAATGTAAAAGAATAAGATGGCATATAGACACTATGCCAAAGTCTTCAATGGCAGTTTCAATTGTTGCTGATCTTCACCCCTGTAACTCCTAAATTATGAAGTACAGTGATTGTTTCAAAATAAAATAGCAGCCTATACAGTAAAGTGACTTCCCTCATGAAATTCCCACTGGCTGGTATTCCATACACATGAAAGACTATTCAAAATTATTAGTTATTATTTCTTTCCTTTCTCAGACGTTATGTCTGGTTACAAATGGGAAGTGGCGTGGACCTTGATCAAGCGTGACTTCCTTTTAACTGTACGGTATATGTTACATTGCATTTAGGAACTTTTGGGTAATTGAACATGTATCAATAATTACAGATTTCTAAAAACAAAGATGATGTGACTTACCAAACAAAAGCACTGGCAGCTCGATACACACACAAACAAACACAAACATACACACAAAATTCAAGCTTTCGCAACCAACGGTTGCTTTTGCTTCATCAGGAAAGAGGGACGGAGATGGAAAGACGAAAGGATGTGGGTTTTAAGGGAGAAGGTAAGGAGTCATTCCAATCCCGGGAGCGGAAAGACTTACCTTAGGGGGAAAAAAGGACAGGTATACACTCGCACACACACACATATCCAACTGCACATACACAGACACAAGCAGACATTTATAAAGGCAAAGAATTTCGGCAGAGATGTCAATCGAGGCAGAAGTACAGAGGCAAAGATGTTGAAAGACAGGTGAGGTATGAGCGGCGGCAACTTGAAATTAGCGGAGGTTGAGGGCTGGCAGATAACGAGAAGAGAGGATATACTGAAGGGCAAGTTCCCAATTCCGGAGTTCCGACAGGTTGGTGTTAGAGGGAAGTATCCAGATAACCCGGATGGTGCAACACTGTGCCAAGATGTGCTGGCCGTGCACCAAGGCATGTTTAGCCACAGTGTGATCCTCATTACCAACAAACACTGTCTGTCTGTGTCCATTCATGTGAATGGACAGTTTGTTGCTGGTCATTCCCACATAGAAAGCTTCACAGTGTAGGCAGGTCAGTTGGTAAATCACGTGGGTGCCTTTCACACGTGGCTCTGCCTTTGATCGTGTACACCTTCCGGGTTACAGGACTGGAGTAGGTGGTGGTGGGAGGGTGCATGGGCCAGGTTTTACACTGGGGGCGGTTACAAGGGTAGCAGCCAGAGGGTAGGGAAGGTGGTTTAGTGATTTCATAGGGATGAACTAAGAGGTTATGAAGGTTAGGTGGATGGCGGAAAGACACTCTTCGTGGAGTGGGGAGGATTTCATGAAGGATGGATCTCATTTCAGGGCAGGATTTGAGGAAGTCGTATCCCTGCTGGAGAGCCACATTCAGAATCTGATCCAGTCCCGGAAATTATCCTGTCACAAGTGGGGCACTTTTGTGGTTCTTCTGTGGGAGGTTCTGGGTTTGAGGGGATGAGGAAGTGGCTCTGGTTATTTGCTTCTGTACCAGGTCGGGAGGGTAGTTGCGGGATGCGAAAGCTGTTTTCAAATTGTTGGTGTAATGGTTCAGGGATTCCGGACTGAAGCGGATTCGTTTGCCATGAAGACCTAGGCTGTAGGGAAGGGACCATTTAATGTGGAATGGGTGGCAGCTGTCATAATGGAGGTACTGTTGCTTGTTGGTGGGTTTGATGTCGATGGACGTGTGAAGCTGGCCATTGGACAGATGGAGGTCAATGTCAAGGGAAGTGGCATGGGATTTGGAGTAGGACCAGGTGAACCTGATGGAACCAAATTAGTTGAGGTTGGAGAGGAAATTCTGGAGTTCTTCTTCACTGTGAGTCCAGATCATGAAGATGTCACCAATAAATCTGTACCAAACTTTGGGTTGGCAGGCCTGGGTAACCAAGAAGGCTTCCTCTAAGCGACCCATGAATAGGTTGAAACTTCTTGCCAGATTAAAACTGTGTGCCCGACTGAGACTCGAACTCGGGACCTTGCAGATGAACGTATTTCTGCCGTCCATTTCCTGATGAAGCAACCATTGGTTGCGAAAGCTTGAATTTTGTGTGTATGTTTGTGTTTGTTTGTGTGTCTATCAACCTGCCAGCACTTTCGTTTGGTAAGTCACATCATCTTTGTTTTTAGATGTATTTTTCCCACGTGGAATTTTTCCCTCTATTATATCCATATCATTAATTACAGATTTCTGTAGTTGTATATATACATTTGGACGTAGCTGTATTGTGTTGATGTACTGGTGGATATTGTGTGGTATGACTCCTGTAGTTGATAGTAGAATTGGTATAACGTAAACTTTATCCTGATGCCTTGACTTCCTCAGCTAGTTGGATGTATTTTTCAATTTTTTCTCCTGTTTTCTTCTGTATATTTGTTGTATTGGGTATGGATATTTCGATTAGTTGTGTTAATTTCTTCTTTTTATTGGTGAGTATGATGTCAGGTTTGTGATGTGGTGTTGTTTTATCTGTTATAATGGTTCTGTTCCAGTATAATTTGTATTCATCATTCTCCAGTACATTTTGTGGTGCTACTTGTATGTGGGAATGTGTTGTTTTATTAGTTCATGTTGTATGGCAAGTTGTTGATGTATTATTTTTGCTACATTGTCATGTCTTCTGGAGTATTCTGTATTTGCTAGTATTGTACATCTACTTGTGATGTGATCTACTGTTTCTATTTTTTGTTTGCAAAGTCTGCATTTATCTGTTGTGGTATTGGGATCTTTAATAATATGCTTGCAGTAATATCTGGTGTTTATTGTTTGATCCTGTATTGCAATCATGAATCCTTCCATCTCACTGTATATATTGGCTTTTCTTAGCCATGTGTTGGATGCTTCTTGATCGATGTGTGGCTGTGTTAGATGATACGGGTGCTTGCCATGCAGTGTTTTCTTTTTCCAATTTATTTTCTTTGTATCTGTTGATGTTATGTGATCTAAAGGGTTGTAGAAGTAGTTATGAAATTGCAATGGTGTAGCCGATGTATTTATATGAGTGATTGCTTTGTGTATTTTTCTAGTTTCTGCTCGTTCTATAAAGAATTTTCTTAAATTGTCTACCTGTCCATAATGTAGGTCTTCTATGTCGATAAATCCCCTTCCTCCCTCATTTCTGCTTAATGTGAATCTTTCTGTTGCTGAATGTATGTGATGTATTTCATATTTGTGGCAGTGTTATCGTGTAAGTGTATTGAGTGCTTCTAGGTCTGTGTTACTCCATTTCACTACTCCAAATGAGTAGGTCAATATTGGTATAGCATAGGTATTTATAGCTTTTGTCTTGTTTCTTGCTGTCAATTCTGTTTTCAGTATTTTTGTTAGTCTTTGTCTGTATTTGTCTTTTACGAGGGTTGTTTTTTAAGTAAGGGCCGTTTTTATTTTTGAAAAAGATACAAATGCTTTTGTAAAAAAACTTATTTTCTGATTCTACACACTTTTACCTATGTTTCTACATAGTTGCCTTGTTTATTTAAGCACTTGTCATACCGTACAACTAAGTTTTTAATTCCCTCTTCAAAGAATTCGGCTGCCTGCTCCGACAGCCAAGAGTCACGGCCGCTTTCACTTCTTCGTCGTCATTGAAGGGCTGCCCACCAAGATGGTGTTTCAGGTACCGGAAAAGGTGAAAATCTCTCGGAGCAAGGTCGGGGCTGTATGGTGCATGGTCCAAAACTTCCCAGCCAAAAGAATCAATCAAATCCTGAGTCTTTTGAGAGGTGTGAGACCTAGCGTTATTGTGCAGGAGCAAAACTCCTTTTGTCAGCATGCCGCGCATTTTGTTTTGAATAGCTCTCCGGAGCTTCTTTAGAGTTGCACAGTAGGCATGTGAGTTGATTGTCATTCCTTGTGGCATAAAGTCCACTAGCAAAACACCACGCCGGTCCCAGAACACAGTTGCCATAATCTTGCGCTTTGACAGCGTCTGTTTGTCTTTGACCTTGACGGATGAGGTTGTGTGTCGCCATTCCATCGATTGTCACTTGCTTTAGGGAGTGATATGGGATACCCATGTTTCATCTCCAGTGACAATTTGACTCAACATGCCATCCCCTTCTTCCTCGTAACGAATCAAAAAAGTCCAATGAAGTGGCAAATCTCTTCCCTTTGTGGTCCTCTGTGAGGAGTCTGGGTACCCACCCAGAACACAGTTTCTTAAAGTTTAGGTTTTCAGACACTATTTTGTACAGAACCGATCTTGAAACTTGTGGAAATTCCAAAGAAAGAGTGGAAATTGTGAATCTTCTGTCCTCACGAATCTTTGTTTCGACTGCAGCCACCAAATCATCAGTGATCACAGAGGGCCGGCCTGAGCGTTCTTTGTCATGGACGTTTTGACGGCCATTTTTAAACTCTTTAACCCATTGACGCACTTTACCTTCACTCATTGCATTCAAGCCATAAACTTCTGTTGACCGATGATGAATTTCTGCAGCTGATAGGCTTCTCACGGTCAAAAAACGTATCACTGACTGTATCTCACACGCGGCGGGCGATTCAATAATCGTAAACATTATAAAGTAGCACACCGATGTGTACACATCAGCTACAGAGCTGCAACTTGCATCAGTGTGAACAGGAAGGATGCCGGCAAGTGGCGCGGTGGCTTGTTGCAGCGTCCGCACCAACTACGGGACTATACGCGCGAACGGCCCTTACTTAAAAAATAACCCTCGTAGTTCTTCTTTAATATTTGTATTATCTATTCCTATTTTTTGTCTGTATCCTAGATATTTATAGGCATCCGTTTTTTCCATCGCTTCTATGCAATCGCTGTGGTTATCCAATATGTAATCTTCTTGTTTAGTGTGTTTTCCCTTGACTATGCTATTTTTCTTACATTTGTCTGTTCCAAAAGCCATGTTTATATCATTGCTGAATAGTTCTGTTATCTTTAGTAATTGGTTGAGTTGTTGATTTGTTGATTTGTTGCTGCCAGTAGTTTTAGATCATCCATGTATAGCAAATGTGTGATTTTGTGTTGGTATGTTCCAGTAATATTATATCCATAATTTGTATTATTTAGCATGTTGGATAGTGGGTCCAGAGCAAGGCAGAACCAGAAAGGACTTAATGAGTCTCCTTGGTATATTCCACGCTTTATCTGTATTGGCTGTGATGTGATATTATTTGAATTTGCTTGGATATTATGTGTGGTTTTCCAATTTTTCATTACTACGTTTAGGAACTATATCAATTTAGGATCTACTTTGTATATTTCCAATATTTGTAGTAACCATGAGTGGGGTACACTATCAAAAGCTTTTTGGTAATCAATGTATGCGTAGTGTAGCGACATTTGTTTAGTTTTAGCTTGATATGTCACCTCTGCATCTATTATCAGTTGCTCTTTACATCCTCGTGCTCCTTTGCAGCAGCCTTTTTGTTCTTCATTTATAATTTTGTTCTGTGTTGTATGTGTCATTCATTAATTTCTGTGTAATGACTGAAGTTAATATTTTGTATATTGTTGGTAGGCGATATTTTGCTGGGTTTGGTGTGTCTGCTTGATCTTTAGGTTTCAGATAAGTTATTCCATGTGTAAGTGTATCAGGGAATGTGTATGGGTCTGCAATGTAACTGTTAAATAATTTATATCTAAAAACAAAGATGATGTGACTTACCAAACGAAAGCGCTGGCATGTCGATAGACAAACAAACAAACACAAACATACACACAAAATTCAAGCTTTCGCAACAAACTGTTGCCTCATCAGGAAAGAGGGAAGGAGAGGGAAAGACGAAAGGATGTGGGTTTTAAGGGAGAGGGTAAGGAGTCATTCCAATCCCGGGAGCGGAAAGACTTACCTTAGGGGGAAAAAAGGATGGGTATACACTCGCACACACACACATATCCATCCACACATATACAGACACAAGCAGACATATTTAAAGACAAAGAGTTTGGGCAGAGATGTCAGTCGAGGCAGAAGTGCAGAGGCATAGATGTTGTTGAATGACAGGTGAGGTATGAGTGGCAGCAACTTGAAATTAGCGGAGATTGAGGCCTGGTGGATAACGGGAAGAGAGGATATATTGAAGAGCAAGTTCCCATCTCCGGAGTTCGGATAGGTTGGTGTTAGTGGGAAGTATCCAGATAACCCGGACGGTGTAACACTGCGCCAAGATGTGCTGGCCGTGCACCAAGGCATGTTTAGCCACAGGGTGATCCTCATTACCAACAAACACTGTCTGCCTGTGTCCATTCATGCGAATGGACAGTTTGTTGCTGGTCATTCCCACATAGAATGCATCACAGTGTAGGCAGATCAGTTGGTAGATCACGTGGGTGCTGTCACACGTGGCTCTGCCTTTGATCGTGTACACCTTCCGGGTTACAGGACTGGAGTAGGTGGTGGTGGGAGGGTGCATGGGACAGGTTTTACACCGGGGGTAGTTACAAGGGTAGGAGCCAGAGGGTAGGGAAGGTGGTTTGGGGATTTCATAGGGATGAACTAAGTGGTTACATGATGTGACTTACCAAACGAAAGTGCTGGCATGTCGATAGACACACAAACAAACACAAACATACACACAAAATTCAAGCTTTCGCAACAAACTGTTGCCTCATCAGGAAAGAGGGATGGAGAGGGAAAGACGAAAGGATGTGGGTTTTAAGGGAGAGGGTAAGGAGTCATTCCAATCCCGGGAGCGGAAAGACTTACCTTAGGGGGAAAAAAGGACGGGTATACACTGGCACACACACGCACATATCCATCCACACATATACTGGGATGTTTGAGTCCATTACTGTATTTTCTTCTTCTTCTGATTGCACATTATTTTGTTCCAGTATTTGTTGTACTTGTTGTTTGATGTTTTCTAATTCTGACTGGGGTATCCTGTTATTTTTTATTATTACACGGATCTGATCAGCTAGTCGTTGTTCTGTTAAAAATTTTAATTCTGGGTATCTGGTAATAAATGCTGTGTATACTTGTGATCTGTATCCAGTTGTGTTGGTTCCTAGGTTTGTTGCTCGGTAATAACAGAACATGAGGTGTCGATTAACTTCATCTGACCATCTCATCCTCTGCTTTGTTTTCCTTCTAGGGTGGTTGCAGGAAGCATATCCTGCAAAACACCTCTATTTGGATTTAAATCATTTTCCAGTTGGCTAGCAGTGTCATTACCATTGTGGGCGGGCATAGGGTTCAAGCGTCGTCCCCGACCATGACGGCGCTTGTCCGAGGCTTCTTTAGTTGTGTCCTGAACCAACTAATCACACTAAAAGAGGGGTTAGCCCTATTAGTGGTTTGTTCTTTTCGTCCCCTTTTATTATTATTATTATTATTATTATTATTATGACTGCACAAATTTCTTGATACTGTAGATTGTGTACTTGTTCTCTGGTGAAGAATGTGGGGCAGAGTCAGTCAGAAGCAATTTTAATGCAGAACAATAACTATTTTGCTCCAACAGTCCCTATTACAAGCTTTTTATCACATCTGGCAGTGCTGGTAGGTGGACCTTGACCCACAGTCCTGATAATGAAGCACTGTAGTAGGTCACCAGCAGCTGCTACACTTGGTGTGACCTAGGCATGGTGCAGCTTCATGCAGTCAACATACCCAGCCCAAAGTTGAGCTATGTCAGGGCTGACGCAGCAGGTTGACACCATCTGTTGGGCACGAGATGGCTGGCTGGTCGTGGAGGTGCAGGCAGACATCCCAGTTACTCAGTGGCTTTTAGGGCCTCAGTCTAACATGTTGTTGTTGTTGTTGTTGTTGTTGAGGTCTTCAGTCCTGAGACTGGTTTGATGCAGCTCTCCATGCTACCGTATCCTGGGCAAACTTCTTCATCTCCCAGTACTTACTGCAACCTACGTCCTTCTGAATCTGCTTAGTGTATTCATCTCTTGGTCTCCCTCTACGATTTTTATCCTCCACGCTGCCCTCCAAAGCTAAATTTGTCATCCCTTGATGCCTCGGAACATGTCCTACCAACCGGTCCCTTCTTCTTGTCAAGTTGTGCCACAAATTCCTCTTCTCCCCAACTCTATTCAATAACTCCTCATTAGTTATGTGATCTACCCATCTAATCTTCAGCATTATTTTGTAGCACCACATTTTGAAAGCTTCTATTCTCTTCTTGTCCAAACTATTTATCATCCATGTTTCACTTCCATACACTCCATACAAATACTTTCAGAAACGACTTCCTGACACTTAAATCTATACTCGATGTTAAGAAATTTCTCTTCTTCAGAAACGTTTTCCTTGCCACTGCCAGTCTACATTTTATATCTTCTCTACCTCAACCATCATCAGCTATTTTGCTCCCCAAATAGCAAACCTTCTTTACTACTTTAAGTGTCTCATTTCCTAATCTAATTCCGTCACCATCGCCTGACTTAATTTGACTACATTCCATTATCCTCATTTTGCTTTAGTTGACATCCATATTATATCCTCCTTTCAAGACACTGTCCATTCCGTTCAGCTGCTCTTCCAAGTCCTTTGCTGTCTGACAGAATTACAATGTCATCGGCAAACCTCAACGTTTTTATTTCTTCTCCAGGGATTTTAATACCTCCTCCGAATTTTTCTTTTGTTTCCTTTACTGCTTGCAAAGCAAAACGAGGATAATGGAATGTGGTCGAATTAAGTCGGGTGATGCTGAGGGAATTAGATTAGGAAATGAGACACTTAAAGTAGTAAAGGAGTTTTGCTATTTAGGGAGTAAAATAACCGATGATGGTCGAAGTAGAGAGGATATAAAATGTAGACTGGCAATGGCAAGGAAAGCATTTCTCAAGAAGAGAAATTTATTAACATCGAGTATAGATTTAGGTGTCAGGAAGTCGTTTCTGAAAGTGTTTGTATGGAGTGTAGCCATGTATGGAAGTGAGACATGGACGATAACTAGTTTGGACAAGAAGAGAATAGAAGCTTTCGAAATGTGGTGCTACAGAAGAATGCTGAAGATAAGGTGGGTAGATCACGTAACTAATGAGGAGGTATTGAATAGGATTGGGGAGAAGAGAAGTTTGTGGCACAACTTGACTAGAAGAAGGGATCGGTTGGTAGGACATGTTTTGAGGCATCAAGGGATCACAAATTTAGCATTGGAGGGCAGCGTGGAGGGTAAAAATCGTAGAGGGAGACCAAGAGATGAATACACTAAGCAGATTCAGAAGGATGTAGGTTGTAGTAGGTACTGGGAGATGAAGAAGCTTGCACAGGATAGAGTAGCATGGAGAGCTGCATCAAACCAGTCTCAGGACTGAAGACCACAACAACAACAACAACAACTGCTTGCTCAATATACAGATTGAATAACATTGGAGAGAGGCTACAACCCTGTCTCACTCCCTTCCCAACCACTGCTTCCCTTTCATGCCCCTCGAATCATAACTGCCATCTGGTTTCTGTACAAATTGTAAATATCCTTTTGCTCCCTGTATTTTACCCCTGCCACCTTTAGAATTTGAAAGAGAGTATTCCAGTCAACATTGTCAAAAGCTTTCTCTAAGTCTACAAATGCTAGAAATGTAGGTTTGCCTTTCCTTAATCTTTCTTCTAAGATAAGTCGTAAGGTAAGTATTGCCTCACGTGTTCCAATATTTCTACAGAATCCAAACTGATCTTCCCTGAGGTCGGCTTCTACCAGTTTTTCCATTCGTCTGTAAAGAATTTGTGTTAATATTTTGCAGCTGTGACTTATTAAACTGATAGTTCAGTAATTTTCACATCTGTCAACACCTGCTTTCTTTGGGGTTGGAATTATTATATTCTTCTTGAAGTCAGAGTATTTCACCTGTGTCATACATCTTGCTCACCAGATGATAGAGTTTTGTCAGGACTGGCTCTCCCAAGGCCGTCAGTCTAACATACAGACCATTAAACTGTGGTAAGACCCCTGGCTGGCAGTCTTCCCAGAAGACAGTGGAGCAAGTGGCCTCACAGCAGAAGCAAACTATGTGATGGATGCAGACTCTATGACTTGTAGATTCAATAACCTGTCTGCCAGATGGCTAGTACTCGTTCACAACAAAGTGGTTTTATCATGGTGTTGCTGCTATAATCATCATGCACAGTGTGTGGTGAAGTGTCCCTGGTTTCTATAACTAGCACTGACCAGTAGGAAGATGGCAGCACCAGCAGGCTGCTATGGAACAATTCTGTGGCAGTGTACTGCTCCAAATGGTCTGTTTACCTAGACGTGTGCTGTTACAAAATTTCACATCATCTCATATTGATGCAAGAGAAGTCAGTGGATAGCTATATTGCACATATATTGTATTTTACAGATTAATGATATGGTTATAATAGAGGGAAATAGTCCACGTAGGAAAAATATATCTAAAAACAAAGATGATGTGACTTACCAAATGAAAGTGCTGGCAGGTCGACAGACACACAAACAAACACAAACATACACACAAAATTCAAGCTTTCGCAACAAACTGTTGCCTCATCAGGAAAGAGGGAAGGAGAGGGAAAGACGAAAGGATGTGGGTTTTAGGGGAGAGGTTAAGGAGTCATTCCAATCCCGGGAGCGGAAAGACTTACCTTAGGGGGAGAAAGGACGGGTATACACTCGCGCACACACACACACACACATATCCATCCACACATATACAGACACAAGCAGACATATTTAAAGACCTTGTTGTGAGGGTGACATGGTATTAGAAGGTGGAAAGTGTAACATGAGGTTGAAATGAAAATGAAAGATAAAAATAAATGGGGAGAGATAAGGGTGAACTAGAAAGTAACTGGAGATCTGGTATGAAAAAAGGCGAAAAAGTGTTGGTTAAGTTGATCCTGTGGTGAACTTGGGTTGGTAGACAGCGATGTGCATGAAGGTTAGGTGGTTGTGTTGCCGCTAAAACACGTTAAAGGACGGAGAAATTCGGGAAAATTTCGAAAAAAACGTGTAAATGTATTAAAAGGAGTGGTGTTGTGGTAAAAGATTACGAAAATGGGGCTAACAATTGTCTGACGAAGAAATAATGACGTTAAAACCTGTGGGGATGTGCGAAAAACGGAAGTGGAAATAAAGTGAAAGTTATTAGAACTAGCCGAAATGGTCTTTAAATATGTCTGCTTGTGTCTGTATATGTGTGGATGGATATGTGTGTGTGTGTGTGCGCCAGTGTATACCCGTCCTTTTTCCCCCTAAGGTAAGTCTTTCCGCTCCCGGGATTGGAATGACTCCTTACCCTCTCCCCTAAAACCCACATCCTTTCGTCTTTCCCTCTCCTTCCCTCTTTCCTGATGAGGCAACAGTTTGTTGCGAAAGCTTGAATTTTGTGTGTATGTTTGTGTTTGTTTGTGTGTCTGTCGACCTGCCAGCACTTTCATTTGGTAAGTCACATCATCTTTGTTTTTAGATGTATTTCACAGATTGTAAGACATATTTTTTTCTTCAAAAAATTGCCTCCAAAATTCAGGTGTGTCTTATACTCAAAAGTAATATAAAAATGCCTAGTGTTTGATTAAAATTCCCACCAGTCTTAAATATGGTCATGTATTAGATGCTGTGGAAAACATTGGCAGCAGCAGTGCACCGATATGTTGAATGTGAATTGGGGGGTATTCACAAACTTGCGAAAACTGTCTCCCTCCCACCACGCCATCACAAACCGAGAACACTGTCTAGCCTATGATGTGTCACGGCAGTCTACAGTGAGAGTGAACTCGAATTGAAAGTGATTTGTGTTACTGGCAACAGTTCAATATTTTTGTTAGTAGCTAGTTTCATAATAGAAAAAAATAAAAGCTATTCGTATGATGCAGACTACAAATTCAAAGTATAGCATATGCAGAAGAACACGGAAACAGAGCAGCTGAGTGGCATTTAGGCTCTCGACTAACAGAAAACATCATTTGCAACTGGCAGACTATTAAAGAAGAACTGAAAGAAAAGAGGAAGACTAAATGTGCAAATAGAGAACTGAATGCAGAATGGCCAAAACTAGCAGATGGTGTAGTGAAATGGATTCAGGGACACTGTCAAAATGGCATTGGAATTAATAAAAAAAATGATTAAAATATATGTTCATAAACAAGCGCTACAGTGGAATTTAACAGACTTTAAGGGAGGAGTTGGTTGGTGCTATAGGTTTATGAGGCATCACGGACCTAGGTTGTGAACCAAATCTAAAATCTCATAAAATGCCACGAGAGAATGAAGAGAAAATATTATCTTTCCATCAGTTTTTTCAACAACGAAAGAAAACCAGTGTGGAACTAAGCCAAATAGCAAATATGGGCAAAACTCCTCAGACATTTGATGTTCCGAGTAACAGAACTGTTGCCATGAAAAGTGCTAAAACTGTAACTATAAAAATAAGTGGACATGGAAAATGCACTATACTGTTGTCCTAAACTTAATCCAATGATCATTTTCAAGCACTAAACAATGCCAAAACCTTCTGAAATGCTTCCAGGTGGTGTTGTTCATGTACATGACAAGGACTGGATGAACAAGGCTAGTAGGAAATTATGAATTAACAGAGTATGGAAGAGAAGGAGAGGTGCCTCATTGAAGAACAGTTCTGTTCTTGTGCCACATCAGTTTAGCAGTCATTTGAAAAATATTGTGAAAGAGAAACTGAGACAGGGAAATATGGAGTTTGCTGTTATTCTGGGAGGACTTACATCACAATTGCAATCTGTTGATGTCTTGATAAATAAATCTTGATAAATAAACCATTGAAAGTGTATTTGAGAGAGGAATGGAACAAACAGATGAGGGATGAAACCCAACACGAATTCATGTTGAAGAGAGCTTAAAACAATCTACAATCAAACAAGTATGTCAGTGGATAAAACGGTCATAGTTTAGAGTGGGAGAAGACACTACTGTTAAATCTTTCAAGAAGTGCAGCACAAGTAGCACTTGATGACTGTCAAGACCATCTTATGTATGAAGAGGACAACAATGATGATGAAGAGGAGGAAGAAAAAGAAGAAGAAGAAGAAGAAGAAAGTTCACATGATGATTTTCAGGAGATTTTTAAGGTAAGTTCAGTTTTATAAACTAAGAATTTTTTTAGGCTGGATTTGCAATCTAATAATAAAAATGGTAAAAATGTTATTTTATAAAAAATTGCTTAAAAATTAAGGTGCATCATAGTCCTTAACATATTGTAGTCCATAAAATGTGGTACAGATGGTGGCACTATCAGGTACTCAAGGTATAAAAGAGCAGTGCACTGATGTAGCTGTCATTTGACTCAGGCGATAGATGTAAAAAGGTTTCTGAAGTGATAAAAGGCACATGTCAGGAATCGACAGACTTCGAGTGTAGGATGGTAGTTGAGCTAGAGATGTGAGACATTCACTCAGTATCGGAAATTGTTAGGGAATTTATTCTGAGATCCACATCTCAACAGTGTGCAAAGAATACCAGACTTCAGACATTGCCACTCACCGTGGCCGAGACTGTGGTCGACGGCCTTCACTTATCGACAGAGAACAGTGGTGTTTGCATAGAAGTGTCAGTGCTAGCAGACAAGCAACGCTGCATGAAATAAGCACAGAAATCAATGGGGGACATATGATGAATGTATCCACTAAAACAGTAAGGCAAAATTTTTCGTTAATGGATTATGGCAGCAGACGACAGAAATTAGTGTTTTTGCTGTTTGACACTGGCTGCAGTACCTCTCCTGGGCTTGTGGTCATATCAGTTGGACTCTGGAGAAGAGGAAAGCCATTCCTACATCAGATGAGTACTGGTTTCAGTTGGTAAGGCTCGAGTGGAATGCAGATCCCATGAAGCCATGGGCTCAGGTTGTTGACAAAGAACTGTGAAATCTGGCAGTAGCTCCATAATGGTGAAGCCTGTGTTTACACAGAATGGACTGGGTCCTCGATCGTGCTCGGCTTCTCGGAGACCATCTGCAGCCATTCACGGACTTCACGTTCACATACAATGATTGAAATTTCGTGGATGACTGTTTGCCGTGTCACCGGGCCACAGTCGTTTGCTTCTGATTTGAAGAACATTCTGGACAATTCGAGCAAATGATTTGGCCACCCAGATCATCCAGCACGTATCCCACAGACTTCAGTTTGGGCGCAAAACCCAGCACCACCAACATTTTCGTAATTATGGATGGCTATAGAATCGGCATGACTCGATATTTCTGCAAAGGACTTAAAACGACTTGTTAAGTCTGTGCCAGATTGAGTTTCTGTGCTAAGCCTAACCTAGTAGATAGTGTCGGAAGT
Organism: Schistocerca nitens; assembly: GCF_023898315.1. Classification (NCBI taxonomy): domain Eukaryota; kingdom Metazoa; phylum Arthropoda; class Insecta; order Orthoptera; family Acrididae; genus Schistocerca; species Schistocerca nitens. Next base: position 170,856,439 of record NC_064623.1, read on the forward strand.
TCCATGCGGCTTTTCGCGGATGATGCTGTAGTATACAGAGAAGTTGCAGCATTAGAAAATTATAGCGAAATGCAGGAAGATCTGCAGCGGAAAGGCACTTGGTGCAGGGAGTGGCAACTGTCCCTTAACATAGACAAATGTAATGTATTGCGAATACATAGAAAGAAGGATCCTTTATTGTATGATTATATGATAGCGGAACAAACACTGGTAGCAGTTACTTCTGTAAAATATCTGGGAGTATGCGTGCGGAACGATTTGAAGTGGAATGATCATATAAAATTAATTGTTGGTAAGGCGGGTACCAGGTTGAGATTCATTGGGAGAGTGCTTAGAAAATGTAGTCCATCAACAAAGGAGTTGGCTTACAAAACGCTCTTTGGGCCTATACTTGAGTATTGCTCATCAGTGTGGGATCCGTACCAGATCGGGTTGACGGAGGAGATAGAGAAGATCCAAATAAGAGCGGCGCGTTTCGTCACAGGGTTATTTGGTAACCATGATAGCATTACGGAGATGTTTAATAAACTCAAGTGGCAGACTCTGCAAGAGAGGCGCTCTGCATCGCGGTGTAGCTTGCTCGCCAGGTTTCGAGAGGGTGCGTTTCTGGATGAGGTATTGAGTATATTGCTTCCCCCTACTTATACCTCCCGAGGAGATCACGAATGTAAAATTAGAGAGATTAGAGCATGCACGGAGGCTTTCAGACAGTCGTTCTTCCCGCGAACCATACGCGACTGGAACAGGAAAGGGAGGTAATGACAGTGGCACGTAAAGTGCCCTCTGCCACACACCGTTGGGTGGCTTGCGGAGTATGAATGTAGATGTAGATGTAGATGTAGATGAAAAGGAAATCTGATACAGTAATAGGAGGTATCCCACGACTTTTGTCGCCTCAGTGTAAATTACACACTCAAGTTTTGATATGTGTTGTGTGATGAGACAATAGACCATACCAAATCATATGTTAAGAGTTGCATTTTCCATAAGATCTGGAAACAGAACTGTCCTGTGCACCTGGAAAAGAAGATTCAGGAACTGCAGAGATCAAAATTCTGAATCAGAGACACCTACTGTGTTGAAGAGAGCTCCGCATTGGCATAGTGAATGTAATATATCAATCTTTCAAGTTAGTGGGACATCGTCATATGGTGTACGTGTAATGTGTTGCATTGACATCTGTTTTGTTCTTTCAATTTGACTGTGCCTTCTGGTTTGAATATTCTTTTTGGTTGGTGTTATTTCAGTTTTGGCAACACCACCATAGTTTCAAAAATAAATGTACAAATCTTGAAATAATAAGTTTGTACACTGCATACAGCATAAGACATGATGTGTAATGCATCTAACAGTATGTAATGTGTCCAAGAAATCCATATTGCCTGAAGTCATAATGCACTGTATATTGTTGATATAAAAGGTATGTAACCAGCAGATCTGTAGCACACTATGTTGCCTTACGTAGAGATCTGTGTGAGTCCACCTCTTCCTTGATATCTTGTGGATCATTTCTTGGGTTTGCTTCAAAAGCCTTCCTCAACTCTTTTGTGCAGTTCTTCGTTAGTCTCATACCGATGTTGACTTCTTTATGCCCAATAATGGGTCTTCTGGCTTGGTGAAATCTGGATTTCATTGTGACTATTTAAATGGAGCTGGAGAGCAGCTCTATCCTGCAATATCCACACATGACCCATGATTCTTTTGTCTTCAGATTGAAGTATTAATGATGTTTTCAATAACCCAAGCAAGAATTTCCATTCACTTACTCTTCAAAAAATATGAAGAGGACACCTTGGCCATATTGTAATACTGATTTGTTTTCTTTCTTTACACATAATAAGTATTTCACTTACACTAGAAAACACATTCCTAATACATCAGCTGTGATGTAATATTCAATCATCAGAAAATAACATTCTTGAGCAAGACATGGCATTTAGAAATTGTGTCAATAAAGCACAGCAGGCTGCAACTTGCTGTCCCATGCCATCATCAGATAAAATCAAACAATTAAAAATCCAGGATGGAATAATGACAATATTATGAGAATAGAGGGGATGTTGAGTTCCAGACAGACAGAACAGAAAATCAGCTTAAACATGTGAGATTTTGGCCAAATGGTCTTTTTCTAAAGTAGGCAACACACACACACACACACACACACACACACGACCACATGACCACTGTATCTGGCCAATGAGGCAGAATCGTAAGTAATTGCATATGATGGGAGACGCAGTCTGTGTGGTGGGTGCATGAAGGAGGGTGGAGCAGGGAGGAGGAGAGATAGACGGGTAGGAGTGGGGATGATGAAATGCTGCTTGTTTGAGAATACAGGGGTATGGTGGTGACAGGGTAGGCGGCTAGGGGCAATCAGAAGGTTAGTTTGGGAAGGGGAGGGGGAACAGAAAAGAAGAGATGTAGAGGAGAGGAAAAAAGACTGTGGTTACGTTGGTGGTTCCTGCATAGTGCTGGCATGGGGGCAGGGAATGGGATAGGTGGGTGAAAGGCAGGGACTAAAGAAGTTTGAGGCCAGGGGGTTATGGTAATGTAGATTATATTACAGGGAGTCTCCCCATCTGCATAATTCAGAAAAGTTTGTGTTGTTGGGAAGGATCCATATGGTGCAGGCTGTCACAAAGTCTGGATCCTTTCTACCAACACCAACTTTCCTGAAACAGAAAGTATTTCACTGGGGGATTCATAATCAACATTTAGGATTAAATTTTTATTAAGAAAATAATGAAAACTAAACTAAACTATTTATTAAATAATTCTTAAGTAAATAATACTTTTTAAAATATTTCCATAATCAACAATTCTCTTGAATTGTCCACAATGTTCTTTAAACCAGTTGCAAACAATTGTGGCCCAGTGAGATTTCACACTGTCATACATAAAAATTCCATTGTTTTTTGGGAACATGAAGTTAGTTGGGCCAGAGGACCCACTTTATTCCATGTAAACACACCTCATGTCACTATAGAGTCACCACTAGCTTACACAGTACCTTGATGACAATGTGGTTCCATGACTTAGTGGGGTTTACACCACACTCGAAACTTACCATCAGCTTTTACCATCTGAAATCAGGACTCATCTGACCAACCCATGGTTTTTCAGTCATATAGGATCCAACTGTTACTGTCACGAGGTGCTGCAGGTGATGTCGTGCTGTTAGCAAAGGCACTCGTGTCGACTGTCTGCTGCCACAGCCCTTTAACGCCAAATTTTGGTACACTGTCTTAATGGAAATGTTCGTCGTAAGTCCCAGATTGATTTCTGTTTTTATTTCATGCAGTGTTGCTTGTCTGTGAGCACTGACAACTCTATGCAAATGCCGCTGCTCTCGGTTGTTAAGTGAAGGCCGTCGGCTACTGTGTTGTCCACAGTGAGAGGTAATGTCTCAAATTTGGTATTTTCAGCACACTCTTGACATTGTGGATATCGGAGTATCGAATTCCTTAACGATTTCTGAAATGGAATATCCCATACATCCAACTTCAACTATCAACCCACGTTCAAAGTCTGTTAGTTCCCGTTTTGCGGCCATATCACATCGGAAACCTTTTCACATGAACCACCTGAGTACAAATGACAGCTCTGTTAATGCACTCCCTTTTTATAACTTGTGTACTACTGCCATTTGTATATGTACATATTGCATTTCCATGACTTGTATTATGACTAATCCATGTGAATGTGTTAACCAGCACAGTACTAATATTGTATCTGAACATCACAGGAGTGTTTACTTACTCATCTGCATTAACCAATGCTTTTCTACAGGGTGTTTCAAAAATGACCGGTATATTTGGAACGGTAATAAAAACTAAACGAGCAGCGATAGAAATACCCGTTTGTTACAATATGCTTGGGACAACAGTATATTTTCAGGCAGACAAACTTTCGAAATTACAGTAGTTACAATTTTCAACACCAGATGGCGCTGCGGTCTGGGAAACTCTATAGTACGATATTTTCCACATATCCACCATGCGTAGCAATAATATGGCGTAGTCTCTGAATGAAATTACCCGAAACCTTTGACAACGTGTCTGGCGGAATGGCTTCACATGCAGATGAGATGTACTGCTTCAGCTGTTCAATTGTTTCTGGATTCTGGCGGTACACCTGGTCTTTCAAGTGTCCCCACAGAAAGAAGTCACAGGGGTTCATGTCTGGCGAATAGGGAGGCCAATCCACGCCGCCTCCTGTATGTTTCGGATAGCCCAAAGCAATCGCACGATCATTGAAATATTCATTCAGGAAATTAAAGACGTCGGCCGTGCGATGTGGCCGGGCACCATCTTGCATAAACCACGAGGTGTTCGCAGTGTCGTCTAAGGCAGTTTGTACCGCCACAAATTCACAAAGAATGTCCAGATAGCGTGATGCAGTAATCGTTTCGGATCTGAAAAATGGGCCAATGATTCCTTTGGAAGAAATGGCGGCCCAGACCAGTACTTTTTGAGGATGCAGGGACGATGGGACTGCAACATGGGGCTTTTCGGTTCCCCATATGCGCCAGTTCTGTTTATTGACGAAGCCGTCCAAGTAAAAATAAGCTTCGTCAGTAAACCAAATGCTGCCCACATGCACATCGCCGTCATCAATCCTGTGCACTATATCGTTAGCGAATGTCTCTCGTGCAGCAATGGTAGCGGCGCTGAGTGGTTGCCTCATTTGAATTTTGTATGGATAGAGGTGTAAACTCTGGCGCATGAGACGATACGTGGACGTTGGCGTCATTTGGACCGCAGCTGCAACACGGCGAACGGAAACCCGAGGCCGCTGTTGGATCACCTGCTGCACTAGCTGCGCGTTGCCCTCTGTGGTTGCCGTACGCGGTCGCCCTACCTTTCCAGCACGTTCATCCATCATGTTCCCAGTCCGTTGAAATTTTTCAAACAGATCCTTTATTGTATCGCTTTTCGGTCCTTTGGTTACATTAAACCTCCATTGAAAACTTCGTCTTGTTGCAACAACACTGTGTTCTAGGCGGTGGAATTCCAACACCAGAAAAATCCTCTGTTCTAAGGAATAAACCATTTTGTCCACAGCACACTTGCACGTTGTGAACAGCACACGCTTACAGCAGAAAGACGACGTACAGAATGGCGCACCCACAGACTGCGTCGTCTTCTATATCTTTCACATCACTTGCAGCGCCATCTGTTGTTGAAAATTGTTACTACTGTAATTTCGAAAGTTTGTCCGCCTGAAAATGTACTGTTGTCCCAAGCATATTGCAACAAACGGTGTATTTCTATCGCTGCTCGTTTAGTTTTTATTGCCGTTTCAAATATACCGGTCATTTTTGAAACACCCTGTACATTCGGAACAAGATGCCATTCATCGCACCAAGTAGAAATTCTGTCTAAGTCATCCTGGAATCACCTATGGTCACTCAACGATGATGCTTTCCTGTATACTACAGCAGCATCAGGAAACAGTCATAGATTGGTGGTCACCCTATCCACCAAATGATTCAGGTCTGTAGAGCAGCTGAATCACACTTCCCTGGGGCACTCCTGACTGTAGGCTAGACTGGGTATGGTTGTGACAATTTTCATTTGATGCCCTATATTATTGTTACTATGCGAGTTACACTCCTTCTTCAGGCCACAAGTGGCCTTCCGGGACCATCCGACTGCCGTGTCATCCTCAGTGGAGGATGCGGGTAGGAGGGGCATGGGGTCAGCACACCGCTCTCCCGGCCGTTATGATGGTATTCTTGACCGAAGCCGCTACTATTCGGTCGAGTAGCTCCTCAATTGGCATCACGAGGCTGAGTGCACGCCGGCCGTAGTGGCCGTGCGGTTAAAGGCGCTGCAGTCTGGAACAGCAAGACCGCTACGGTCGCAGGTTCGAATCCTGCCTCGGGCATGGATGTTTGTGATGTCCTTAGGTTAGTTAGGTTTAACTAGTTCTAAGTTCTAGGGGACTAATAACCTCAGCAGTTGAGTCCCATAGTGCTCAGAGCCAGCTGAGTGCACCCCGAAAAGTGGCAACAGTGCTCGGTGGCCTGGATGGTCACCCATCCGAGTGCCGACCACGCCCGACAGCGCTTAACTTCGATGATCCCACGGGAACCGGTGTATCCACTGCAGCAAGGCCGCTGTCACTATGCGAGTTAGATGGAGTAAAAATGTTTTTTATAGTACAGTGTACATTTGTCTAAATGAAAATATTAAAATTTTGTCACTAGTTACAATGGTTATCTCGTCGGAGCAAATTAGAAAAAAAATGAAAAATGTCACAATCGACCACACCCCAGGGGCGGTTGTGACACTACCTGGGGTCGGTCGTGACACGTTAAATATTTCATCAAAATAGTATAAAATCAGTTTTATTGTAACTAATATCTAACATAATAGCAACATAATCTTCTTCTGTAAAAATTTAACTTTTATGCAACAAAAGAAATATAATCTTGGAACACTTTAATAGCTTGTAATTAATAAGGAGCTCTAGCATCTATAGCTGTTATTATAACAGTCATCATATTACAATCAGCAAAAGAATTTAACTAAAATATCAAATTATAGAATACAATAAGTGTGTTGAAATACAAAACATAAATAAATAGGCATTATAAAAACCAGTGAAACAAAAATCTTAAAATGTCTTATTCAAGAAAAATCTAAGCATTTGTGTAAATATGATCACAAAAAAAACAAAGAACAGTAGAAATATAAGGTTGATTTTTAGTTCTAAAAGTGCAAAAGTACAACACTGAAATCTAGTCTGACTCATCACAATTATGACAAATGTAAAACTGACTGCCACCTGCGCACTCCAAGTGGGACCAGAGCTCACATTTTCCTTGACATTTTATCCATTTTTCGCCAGGCCTACTTTTTGAATATGGGCCTAAGCAAACCAGACAGAATAGTCGTCTTCATCCGATGACGATGGTGGTTCCTTTTCCTTTATTTATTCCTCTTGATTCAGTAAGATGTTTCTTTACCTGCTGAGCCTTCAATCATTTTTCTTTTTCGTCATATTCTTGCCTAACTGCCTCTTTTTCAGGCGTGTCTGTATAAATGGTTGACTTTTTATTTCTGGAACCTCTTGTTTTTTTTTTGCGGAGCCTTAGGAAATTTCAGGCGAGAAAACAGGTTCAAATGGCTCTGAGCACTATGGGACTCAACTGCTGTGGTCATTAGTCCCCTAGAACTTAGAACTACTTCAACCTAACTAACCTAAGGACATCACAAACATCCATGCCCGGGGCAGGATTCGAACCTGCGACCGTAGCAGTCGCACGGTTCCGGACTGCGCGCCTAGAACCGCGAGACCACCGCGGCCAGCAGAAAACAGGTGGAGTGGCTGAAAATGACGCAGTTAGCTCAGTACTACTTGAACTTGGGATTGAAGATTCGCATAATAAAGAAGCTGAAAGTGGCTCCAATTGATCATTGCGTTCAGGATTGTTCTCTCCAGAGCCAGGTCTTTCTATTTCAGACGATGGTGAAAAGCCAAATTCTTGTGTTAAAAACTGTGGTATTTCATTGTTAACTCCAGCATTGTTTTTCCCAGTCTCAGGGTTCGGTGTGTGCATTTCAAGAGATGGTGTTGCACAAGTGTTCTTTTCTGTGTCAGGGTTTGCTCTGTCTGTAACAAAGGAAGATACAAAGTCAGTTTCTTGAAATACATTACGATTATACGGGTGAATACCAGTTTTGCAAAAACTAGCCTGAATGTTCGATTGTGTGAAGGCCAGAGGCATAGCAGTTTCGATAATACCTGGTATATCGTAGATTGTCATTGTTTTTCCAGGGTGACTCCGCATCCAGCCATCACAAGCTGTATTTATAGCTTTCTTGAAGGGTCCAAACACAGATCTATCCAAGGGTTGAAGTTTGTGCGAACACTGTAGAGGAAATGAAAGCAATGTGATTCCATTTTGTTGTGTCGATTCCCTAAGGTCTCGACACAATGAGTGGCTAGGTGCACGCGAAACTAACGCAGACGGGCGTAAATTCTGAAACAGGAGACTGGATGAAAACTATAAAGAAAAGAAGAGAGATTTTAATATACTTAACTTTAATGATGTTCTTCTTGTTGAAATACATCTCTTGCATAGTAGTAAGCAATTAGCAATGATACAATTGGCGCCTTGCTAGATAGTAGCTATGGACTAGCTGAAGGCTATTTAATCTGTCTCTCGGCCAATGAGAGGAAGACTTGATATGTCTTGTCGCAAGCTATGTCGTCCGTACAACTGGGGCGAGGTCATGTCCGTGTCTTGTGACCTGCCCTGTGGTGGCGCTACGTTTGCGAATACACAGTGGCGACACGCGGGTCCGACATGTACTACAGGACCGCGGCCGATTTAAGTTACCACCTAGCAAGTGTGGTGTCTAGCGGTGACACCACATTCCTCCCCCGCAAATCGGCGAACGGTCGTGAGATAAGGCTTCCGCCCGCCGTGGGGAGGACCCCATGTTGACGTATGCGATGAGGTGGGGAGCCTAACAACAGGCGAGGCTGTGCCACCCGCACCCGGCCATTCGGTCCGAGGGGAGCTAGGAAACGCCTGCAAACCTAGTCCAGGGTGCACGTCAACATGAGGTGTATGCGCACGTAATGAGACAGAAGGGTCGACCTCCATGTGGTCGGAGCACCCGACGGGCGAAGACGACATCTGGTCCGGAGCGGGCAAGAGGTCCATGGCGGAGGACGGCTGGTCACGGGAAGCGAGCGGCGGCGCGTGACCCAGGGAGGCGCGAGGCGGCTGCAGCGAAGCGTCCGCTGCTGGCGGCGCCGGCGGCGGCTGCGGCGGCGCGACGCCATGAGGCAAAATGGAAGGCATCGTCGGTAACACCTGGGGATGAGGCGAGCCAGGAGATGGGTCCCCAGGGCGCTGACCCGACGGCTCCGTCGCTGAAAGCAGACGGGGAGCGGCAGAACCCAGGCGACGACAGAGGCGCAGCTGATTGAGATGCCGACGCACCTCACCAGAGGCCCCCAAAACCAAATACATCGCGCGGCCGAGGCAGCGAAGAATGCGCCCTGCGAGCCAACGCCGTGAACCGCGATAGTTGCGATAATAGACAACGTCGCCAGGAGCAAAAGCAGGAGTCTGCCGCTGCACAGGAACCTGATGCGGCGGATGCAGCAAAGACATCAAAGTTCGATGAGGACGACCATGGAGCAATTCAGCCGGCGAGCGACCATCGCGGGGCTGAGAGCGATATGAGGACAAAAAGAGCAACAAAGCGTCCTCCCGAGAATGCGACTCTTTCAACTTCAACATCTGCGACTTGAAAGTCCGGACCAATCGTTCAGCGGCACCGTTAGACTGAGGCGAAAACGGCGCGGATGTCAGATGTTGAATACCATTGGCCTTGCAGAACGACTGAAATTCTGCGGACAGGAATTGTGGGCCATTGTCGGAAACAATAGTCTGCGGAAGACCTTCAATGCAAAAGATAGCAGACAAGGCTTGGATTGTGGCAGAAGACGTCGTGGAAGACATCCGGACAACAAAAGGAAAATTACTGAAAGCATCGACCACAACCAACCATCGAGCATTCCAGAATGGACCAGCAAAATCGATGTGCAAGCGTTGCCAAGGGGAAGTGGCTTTCGGCCATGCAAAGAATTTCCGCGGCGGTGCGGATTGTTGTTCGGCACACGCCACGCAAGAGGAGCACATATTCGTAATCGCAGCATCGATTCCGAACCAAGTACAGTGCTGCCGAGCAAGTTGTTTCGTTCGCACTATACCCCAATGGCCTTGGTGAAGAAGCCGTAAGACAGAGGACTGTAACGAACGTGGGACCACGACTCGGGATTGATCATTATCAGAACGCAACAACAAAACACCACGTCGTACAAAAAGTCTCTCCTTGTGAGCAAAAAAACGGCGAACCAAAGGATCCGCGATCCGTGACTTTGACCAGGGCCATTGCGTAGCAACAAAACGCAAAACGGAAGCAAGGACAGGGTCAGCAGCTGTGGCAGTAGCTACACGACGAAAATCAATCGGAAACGATGCGACCACGTCATCGGCTTCCGAATCAATGAACATGCAAGCAAGTTCGGAAGAATCGAATGCTTTATCCTCAGCAACAGGCAAACGGGACAACGCATCAGCGTTGCCGTGCTTAGCAGTGGACCGATACAAGATATCGTAGCGGTACTGCGAGAGAAAAAGTGACCAGCGAATGAATTTCTGCGCTGTACGTGGAGGTACAGGCTTGTTCGGATGAAAAAGTGATGTCAACGGTTTGTGGTCCGTGAGGATGGTAAAGTGACGACCATACAAGAAATCATGGAACTTTGTTACACCAAACACAAGAGCCAAAGCTTCCTTCTCTATTTGTGAATAATTTCTTTGCGCAGATGAGAGCAATTTGGACGCAAAGGCAATAGGGCGATCATGCGAGCCATCTTTGTGCGCAAGCACAGCACCGATCCCGAAATCCGATGCATCTACCATCAACAAAAGGGGTTTTCGGGGATCGAATGGCGTAAGGCAAGTATTGGAAAGTAACGCCGATTTCAACTGGCGAAAGGCGCGTTCGCATTCCGTCGTCCAGACGAACGGAACACCTTTACGGCGTAAGCGATGAAGCGGAGCTGAAATGGAAGAAGCATTGCGCACAAATCGATGATAATAATTTACCTTACCCAGCACACTCTGTAGCTGTTTTAAGTTCTGCGGTGACGGCAAGTCCTGAATGGCACGAAGGTGCTCTGGACTCGGATGTATACCTTGGGCGTTAAGGACATGGCCCAGGTACGGTAAGTCACGAGCAAAAAACACACATTTGTCCTTCCTCAAGCGAAGACCATTCTGACGCAATACCTGAAATAATGTCCGGAGATTCTGCAAATGTTCGGCTTCTGTCTTTCCTGAGATCACAATATCGTCCAGATAGTTCGCAGCAGTAGGGACCGACGCACAAATAGTTTGTAAATATTGCTGAAACAAAGCAGGGGCGGATGCACACCCGAATGGCAGTCTTTTGAAGCGATACAAGCCAAGATGCGTGTTTACCACTAAGACGCGCTGGGATTCTTCGTCCACAGGTATCTGCAAGTACGCATCTGCTAGGTCCAATTTTGAAAAATATTTTCCCGGGCACAGTTTGTCAAAAAGATCTTCCGGGCGGGGCAAAGGAAAAGTAGCAGTCACTAGTTGTGGATTCACAGTTGCCTTGAAGTCCACGCAAAGTCTCAGTTTTCCGGAAGGTTTTGGCAAAATGACTAAGGGTGAGGCCCAGAGAGAAGCCTGCACACGTTCAATTACACCTTGAGATTCTAATTCGGCTAATGTTCTTGCGACCTCATCACGCAATGCGTGGGGAACATTGCGCGCTCTGAAAAATTTTGGTTGCGCGTTATCTTTCAGTTCCAAATGCGCCTCATAGTTCTTAGCGCAACCAAGGCCCGGAGCAAAAATGTCTGCAAATTCTTCACAAAGACTAGAAACGCTGGCGGAAGGCACAGTCTGATTCACAGATAGGACCTGATTTACAATAGACAAATTAAACAATTGAAACAAATCTAAACCAAACAAGTTCACTGCACTAGAGGAACGAAGAACATAAAAGGACACAAGTTTTGTCTGTCCCATGTATGTTGCAATAAGGCTGCACTGTCCTAACACAGGTAGATGCTGTCCGGAGTAACTAGTTAACGTAACATTTGCGGCACGCAATGGCGGGGCGCCCAGTTGTTTGTACGTGTCGTGATTGAGCAATGAAACAGCAGCTCCGGTATCGAGCTGGAATGGTATCACTTTTCCTGCAAAGTCTAAGTCCACAAAAAGTTTATTGTCTTGTTGACGACAAGAGCGACTGTCTCGTGCAATTTGAACTGATACAGGTCCAGAAGCACTTGCAACTTTACGGGATTTCCGGCGACGCCGACGCACACTTTGGGTGGGACGAACACAGTCACTGTTAGCTAAAGTGTCACTGGACGGGTGGGCATGAACTACATGAATGTCCATGGGCGAAGGTCCACGAGCCTGATTGTCCTGGGTTCGATTCCGGCGCGAAGCAAAGGGCCTGGAATTTGTGTGATTGTCCGATCTTAACTTTTTCCGGCAAACACTTTGTACATGTCCTTTCTTTTGACAGTAAAAGCAAATAGCTTGGCGTGACGGGCAATTTTCACGCGAATGTCTAGTTGCACACCGCGGGCAAGATTTCACTGCATTTGATTGCTTACGCGGCGCACGTGGTTGCAAGCTAGGCTGCCGCTGCGAAATCGGGCGCGAGGGCCGCTTAGCGTCCCGTGCAGCGGGCCCGGCGGGCCGATTAATGTGACACACTGCTGGCGAAGTTTCAAATGATTCCTGAGCAAAGTCAAGTGTGTCTTGCCTGTCCAATATGTCTATCACTTGTTGCAGGGAGGGATTAACTAGCTTCAAAATCTGTTCCCTTATGCGAACATCAGAAACGTTCTGTGCAATTGCATCACGCACCATAGTATCTGAATATGGGAGGCCACATTCACAGGCAAACGCGCAGTCTCTAGTAAGTCCTTGCAAAGTTGCTACCCACTCCCTATTAGTCTGACCGGCCGTACGTTTTGTACGAAAAAACGTATACCGTTTGGCAACTACATTTACTGTTTCTTTGAAATAGGCATCTAAAGCAGACAAAATTTCTTCGTAGGACAGAGTTGCGACGTCGCGTCGGGGAAACAATTTCACTATCACACGGTAGGTAGACACACCTACACAAGAAAGCAAAAACGGCTGCCGCTCTTTACCTTGAATTCCATAAGCTGTGAGGTGGAACCGGAACTGATCGGCCCACTCAGTCCAGCTTTCTTTATGGGCCTCAAAGGGCCTAAATGGCGGTGCGACAGCGTTGTGTGGCTGCGGTAGCGATGAAGCGGCTGCCGCCGCATCGGTTTGCAGCGCACGTTGACCCTGGACGAGCTGTCCAAGGGCTTCCAATAACGCCTGCGTCTGCTGATTCTGCAAGCGAAAAAATTCGGACAGTACATCTGGAGAATGCGGCGAAGCCATGACACAAGCAAATTAGAGCAAGTATAACACAAAGACTGCAACGTGGGCGCGGCACCACTCCTCGGCGCCAAAATATTGTTGTGTCGATTCCCTAAGGTCTCGACACAATGAGTGGCTAGGTGCACGCGAAACTAACGCAGACGGGCGTAAATTCTGAAACAGGAGACTGGATGAAAACTATAAAGAAAAGAAGAGAGATTTTAATATACTTAACTTTAATGATGTTCTTCTTGTTGAAATACATCTCTTGCATAGTAGTAAGCAATTAGCAATGATACAATTGGCGCCTTGCTAGATAGTAGCTATGGACTAGCTGAAGGCTATTTAATCTGTCTCTCGGCCAATGAGAGGAAGACTTGATATGTCTTGTCGCAAGCTATGTCGTCCGTACAACTGGGGCGAGGTCATGTCCGTGTCTTGTGACCTGCCCTGTGGTGGCGCTACGTTTGCGAATACACAGTGGCGACACGCGGGTCCGACATGTACTACAGGACCGCGGCCGATTTAAGTTACCACCTAGCAAGTGTGGTGTCTAGCGGTGACACCACACATTTTCTTTACAAAAATCCAGTGTGTTGATGTGGATGTGTGAGGAATGGTTATCCAGCAATAGCAACACTTTATGCGTTTGAGAAGCATTAGAGAATTTCTTAAAATGTTGGAGAAATACTAAGAACCATTCATCTTGCATCCATCCTGAAGGATTTGCAGTCCCAATTGATCCTACAGGCCCATCCCTAACAAAATAATCACGATAACGAACCTGTGGAAATATAAATAGAGGAGGCATAGTGTTCCCCAAGGCATTTACTGCAAAAGCAACTGTGACTAATGTGCCTCGCTCAGCTGAAGTAAGAGCTCCCACTTGGCGTACCCCACGCCTTGCTACTACCTTGTCAGGTTTTTGGACAGTAGTGACGCCTGTTTCGTCAACATTGTATATATCCTGTGGTTCATATTTCTGTCTGTCCATAACAGTTTGCAAATTGTCATAAAAAACTTTTACATTTGTTTTATTAAAGCTCGTTGCTCTTGAAAGGCTAGTTGCTTGAGTTACGCGAACAGAGAGTGAAGGATTTCTATTCATGAATGAACAAAACCATTCCTCGCCAGCCATCTCATTCTCGAGCCAAGTAGCAGGTCGCTTCAGATTGTATTTAGTGCTAAGTTCGAAAGCTAGCTTCCGCACCTCTTTCGGAGAAAGGCCAAAATATATTTCTGCGCATCGCGTTATATAAAGTACCAGCTGCTGTTCCTGCTCCTCAGAGAACACGTTATTATGTGCGATATATCCCATGCTGACGCTGTCTTCATTCTGGCCCACAGTGACTCCATCGCATTTACGAATGTATCGTAGCAAAGACATGCGATTAACTTCGTGCATTTCCGCGGCCTTGCGTATAGAACTCCCGTTTTTCACTTCTTTATAAGCGTCTTCATATTTTGTAATGCCACACTGCCCTCTTGTCAGTTTTCCGCAACCTCTTTCTGGGCATCTAGAAAAAAATAATTATCTTCGTGTCACAACAGTACCCAGAAAATACACTGCTGGCCGCCGTAAATGCAACACCCTGAAGGAAGCATCCGAATCAAGTGAAATTTACACCATGAGTTTGCAGCGATGAGATATGCAACTGATTAGAATTTCAGCGCAGACGCACATCACGCGCGCCTGTGGCGCCACCTCATAGCGCCATTTAAGGCTTGGCGATTTCGACGAGTGTACATTCGGCGCGTGTGTTTACCTTGTGGTTGTTTCACAAGGCGATCAGTTATGCCTCGTAGACAACAGCGAACATCTTTTGATCAAGTATCCGAGTTCGACAGAGGAAGGATAGTGGCTTACCGAGATTGTGGATTATCATACAGAGAAATCGCTAGTCGTGTTGGACGAAACCAAACAACTGTAATGCGGATATGTGACCGTTGGATGCAGGAGGGTACGACGGACCGACGTGGTCGATCACATTCACCTCGGTGCACCACTGCGCGTGCTGATAGGCAAATTGTGCGCATGGCAGTGACGGATCGCTCAGTGACATCCCGAACCATAGCACAGCACATTGCGTCTGTAACGCATCATCCAGTGTCTGCGCGTACCATTCGACGTCGTTTACAGCAGAGTGGTCTGTCCTCAAGACGTCCATTGCTTCGTCTACCATTGACGCAGAACCACAGACGTCTCCGTCGCCAATGGTGTGATGACAGACGGATGTGGACAGCAGAATGGAATGACGTTGTCTTTACTGACGAGGCACGCTTCTGTCTGCAGCACCACGATGGTCGGATTCGAGTGTGGAGACACCGTGGAGAGAGGATGCTGGACAGCTGCATTATGCACCGCCACACTGGTCTTGCACCGGGTATTATGGTATTGGGCGGTATTGGATATTACTCTCGCACGCCTCTAGTACGCATTGCCGTACTTTAAATAGCCGACGCTACATATCCGAGGTGCTGTAGCCAGTTGTCCTTCCTTACCTTCAGGGCTCGGCCACAGCCATATTTCAACAGGATAATGCGCGACCACACGTGGCACGCATTGTCCAAAGGTTCTTCGTCAATAACCAGACTGAATTGCTTCCCTGGCCGACTCGCTCTCCGGATCTTTCGCCGATAGAAAACATGTGGTCCATGGTTGCTCAATGAGTGACCCAGATTACATCCCCAGCTGCCACACCAGATGATCTTTGGTAATGTGTGGCAGCTGCTTGGGCAGCTGTACCCCAGGAACACATCCAACGTCTCTTTGACTCAATGCCGAGACGTGTGGCAGCGGTGATCTCCAACAATGGCGGCTATTCTGGCTACTGATTCTGGCAGGAACCACGTGTCACAGACGTCTGTAAACGTAATCATTTGATACTTGGTCAACATGTTATCTACAAAATAAATCTTGTTGTGCTACCTCTTGTCTTTCGTGGTGTTGCATTTACAGTGGCCAGCAGTGTACGTCACAATCGTATGCTTAAAACATGTCTCAACCGTACCTAGAAAATATGTCACAACCGTACCCAACGCACTCCTCCACAAGAAAAACATCGCAATGGCAATACAAAATTTTCTACGTGCGAAGTAGTCACTGATATTAAACTACTAATGTTTAACGTTTAACGAGAAGAAACTCTCATTACTTTATCAGTACACATATAGCAACAATCATTAAAAGAAACGGAATCAAGAAACTTACTTTTGACTGTTGAAAAGTAATGTAGACCGCTGCTAGCGTTATTGTCGCGCGACGGCTGACGCAATACTGTGACAAGTCCAGACAGGCATGCCGCTTTTGTCTCCCTCCCACTCTCCACGTTATTCTTTTTTGTTTGGTTAATATGGCGACTGTCACAACCGTACCCTGGCACAACCGTACCCAGTCTACCCTGCCCTTGTCTCTGATGAACAACTGACGTCCAGGACACCGTACTGGTTTCTATTACTTAAGAAGTCCTCGAGCTACTCACATTTGACAACCTGTGCTTTATCCTCAGCCCAACGTCAACAGTCTGCAGTGCGGCACTCTGCGAAAATGTAGGAATATGGAACCTGCCTGTTGTCCTTGATCTAAGGTTTACAAAACGAGCAAAGGCCTGTTAAATACAACAAAAGTTACTTTATTTTAGTCTCTCTGACGCAGAATTCTGTTTGGCAGGTTGTCTACTCGATAACTTCGCTTCCTACAAGAAGGATGGGCTGTTGCTTTCACACACACACACACACACACACACACATATATATATATATATATATATATATATATATATATATATATATATATATATATATGTTACAAAAAGGTACGGCCAAACTTTCAGGAAACATTCCTCACACACAAATAAAGAAAAGACGTTATGTGGACATGTGTCCAGAAACGCTTAATTTCCATGTTAGAGCTCATTTTAGTTTCGTCAGTATGTACTGTACTTCCTCGATTCACCCGAAGTTGGCCAAATTGAAGGAAGGTAATGTTGACTTCGGTATTTGTGTTGACATGCGACTCATTGCTCTACAGTACTAGCATCAAGCACATCAGTACGTAGCATCAACAGGTTAGTGTTCATCACGAACGTGGTTTTGCAGTCAGTGCAATGTTTACAAATGCAGAGTTGGCAGATGCCCATTTGATGTATGGATTAGCACGGGGCAATAGCCGTGGCGCGGTACGTTTGTATCCAGACAATTTCCAGAACGAAGGGGTCCCGACAGGAAGACGTTCGAAGCAATTGATCGGCGTCTTAGGGAGCACGGAACATTCCAGCCTATGACTCGCGACTGGGGAATACCTAGAACGACGAGGACACCTGCAATGGACGAGGCAATTCTTCGTGCAGTTGACGATAACCCTAATGTCAGCGTCAAAGAAGTTGCTGCTGTACAAGATAACGTTGACCACGTCACTGTATGGAGAGTGCTACGGGAGCACCTGTTGTTTCCGTACCATGTACAGCGTGTGCAGGCACTATCAGCAGCTGATTGGCCTCCACGTGTACACTTCTGCGAATGGTTCATCCAACAATGTGTCAATCCTCATTTCAGGGCAAATGTTCTCTTTACGGATGAGGCTTCATTCCAACGTGATCAAATCGTAAATTTTCACAATCAACATGTGTGGGCTGACGAGAATCCGCACGCAATTGTGCAATCACGTCATCAACACAGATTTTCTGTGAACGTTTGGGTAGGCATTGTTGGTGATGTCTCGATTGGGCCCCATGTTCCTCCACCTACGCTCAATGGAGCACGTTATCATGATTTCATACGGGATACTCTACCTGTGCTGCTAGAACATGTGCCTTTACAAGTACGACACAACATGTAGTTCATGCACGATGGAGGTCCTGCACATTTCAGTCGAAGTGTTCGTACACTTCTCAACAACAGATTCGGTGACCGATGGATTGGTAGAGGCAGACCAATTCCATGGCCTCCACGCTCTCCTGACCTCAACCCTCTTGACTTTCATTCATGGGGGAATTTGAAAGCTCTTGTCTACGCAACCCCGGTACCAAATGTAGAGACTCTTCGTGCTCGTAATGTGAACGGCTGTGATACAATACGCCATTCTCCAGGGCTGCATCAGCGCATCAGGGATTCCATGCGACGGAGGGTGGATGCATGTATCCTCGCTAACGGAGGACATTTTGAACATTTCCTGTAACAAAGTGTTTGAAGTCACGCTGGTACGTTCTGTTGCTGTGTGTTTCCATTCCATGATTAATGTGATTTGAAGAGAAGTAATAAAATGAGCTCTAACATGGAAAGTAAGCGTTTCCGGACACATGTCCACATAAAATATATTCTTTCTTTGTGTGTGTGGAATGTTTCCTGAAAGTTTGTCCGTACCTTATATATATACGTTGAAATGTAATATTTAAGCAGAAACTGTGATATAACTTCAGTTTTTTAAATGTGTGGAAATTCATTCACTTCACAGTAAGGCGAAAAGCAAGAGTAATTGCAATGCCGAAACCAGGAAATGATAGGAAAGATCCCAAAAATTATAGACCTATCTCCTTACTCTGTCAGCTCTACAAAATACTGGACAGGCTCATTCTTCAGAGAATGTTTAGAAAGGTGAAGCCTCTTCTAATACAACAGCAAGCAGGTTTCAGAGAAGGGAAAAACAAATATTAAACTTAACACAGCATCACATCGGCTCCTTCTGAATAAAGTTTATGATATAACTAAAGACTTCAGACTCATGTTCAATATTAGAAACGTTCTCCAGAACCGCAGATTTTTTTGTGGAATTTCAGGGTAAGAAAAGTAGATGGAGAACTCAGAAAAATGGGCTACCACAAGGCAGCATGCTAGCGCCGCTATTATTCAGCATCTATATCAACGATCAACCTAACCCTGAAGGAACTCGAAGCTCTATTTATGCTGATGACTGCGCTATCACTACTCAGTCTGACTGTTTTGAGACTGTAGAAGATACGCTATCAAAATCTTTGGAAGAACTCACTGCTTACTATCATGGGAATTACTTGAAACGTAATCCTGCCAAGATTCAGACCTGCGCTATCCTCCTGAAGAATTGACAGGAAAATTGTATATCCTGGGGAGGCATCGTACTCGAACATAATCCTACTCCCAAGTATCTTGGAGTAACCCTGGATCGCGCGCTAACGTGTAAAAAGCATTACCTAAACATCAAAAAGAAAGTGGCAGCCAGAAATAACATAGTGCGAAAATTGACAGGTACGTCATAGGGTGCTAATCCACGCACGGTCTACTCACGCGCGCTTACGCTATGTTATTCCACTGCTGATTATGCATGTTCGGTATGATAGAAGTCCAGTCATGCAAGGAACGTAGGTGTGGCTCTAAATGAGTCTTGCCGGATTATCACGAGTTGCTTAAGACCTACTCCTGTGGACAAAATCCCGCTGGCATAGCTCCTCCTGAAATCAGACGTGAGGTAGCTGCGAGATATGAGAACAGTAAGGCCACAACGAAGGAAGCCCATCCACTAAACGGTCGGTAGCCCTCACATCCTAGGCTGAAATCAAGAAAGAGCTTCTTGACAACTACTGAGGCTCTCATCGAGAATCCACATACAGCAAGCATCCCGCGATGGCGGGAGAAATGTCGGTATTTGGGAGAATGGATAGCTCCAAAGGAAGACCTTCCACCTGGATATTCGGAGAAGTAGTCAATATGGAGGTATCTCAATAGATTACGATCAAACACAACGAGATGCAAGACCAATCTCCGGACTTGGGGGTTTCTCTGTGGACTCAATTCTTTGCCAGTGTGGCGTTGAGCAGACTAACAGCCATTTCCTTCAGTGTTCCTTATCACCAACCACCTGCACCACGCAAGACTTTATGAGAGCCACACCAAATGCACTTCAAGTATCCAATTTTTTGTCTTCTTTTGCGTATAATTATGTCAACACGTGTATGTTTTTGATATTTCTGTACTTTTGACACGATAAATAAATAACAGTATTGGTACTCATAATACTTTCTATAATTAGAAGAAAAAATTTACAAAAATCAATAATTAATACGACTCAACATGCTTGCATCAGTTTCATTCCCTCTTACCCATACAATACCAAAAGCCAGAGTCCAACCTACAATGCTGTCATACTACTACACCTAACTCAAGAGTCGACTATACTCAGACTACTCCTGCTTGGTATAGACGCAGCTCAGCAAGTGCTCAGACACATAAGATCGCATTACAGAGATGAATGTATACATCCGAAGAGTCTAATACAATTTACTAGGCTACTTCTTGTTAAATGTTTTCAGAATACATAATATAAATGTAAATAATGACAATATTTTCATACCATAATTACAGTTTTATCATTTTGAGTGATAATAACAAACAATAAGTGTTATATTAATAGTGAATCGTGACGGAAGAATTACTTTTATCTTTGTAGTATCGTAATCTACAATACCTCGCAAAACAACGAGGTGTGTTGATCTGCTCTATTACACTACATACATACACTGAAGCGCCAAAGAAATAGTATAGGCATGCGTATCCAAATACAGAGACATGTGAACGGGCAGAATACATCGCTCTGGTTGGCAAGGCCTATATAATACAAGTGTCTGGCGCAGTTGTTAGACTGGTTACTGCTGCTACAGTGGCAGGTTATCAGACTTTCAGTGAGTTTGAACGTGGTGTTATATTCGGCGCACGAGCGATGGAACACAGCATTTCCGAGGTAGAGATGAAATGGGGATTTTCCCGTACGACCATTTCACGAGTTACCGTGAATATCACGAATTCGGTAACACATCAAATCTCCGACATCACTGCGGCCGGGAAAAGATCCTGCAAGAACGGGACCAACGACGGCCGAAGAGAATCGTTCAACGTGACAGAAGTGCAACCTTTCCGCAAATCGCTGCGGATTTCAATACTAGGCCATCATCAAGTGTCAGCGTGCGAACCAGTCAACGCAGCATAATCGATATGGGCTTTCGCAGCCGAAGGCCCACTCGCATACCCTTGATGACTGCACGACACAAAGGTTTACGACTCGCCTGGGCCCGTCAACACCGACATTGGACTCTTGATGACTGGAAACGTGTTGCCTGCTCGCACGAGTCTCGTTTCAAATTGTATCGAGCGGATGGACGTGTACGGGTATAGAGACAACCTCATGAATCCATGGAGCCTGCATGCCAACAGGTGATCCTCAGTCTGGTGGAGGCTGTGTAATGGTGTGGAGCGTGTGCAGTTTTAGTGATACGGGACCCCTGATACATCTAGATACGACTCTGATCACCTGCATCCATTCATTTCCATTGTGTATTCCGACGGACTTGCACAACTCCAGCAGGACAATGTGACCCCCCACACGTCGAGAATTGCTACAGACTGGCTCCACGAACACTCTTCTGAGTTTAAAAACGTCGGCTGACCACCAAACTCCTTAGATATGAACATTATTGAGAATATCTGGGATGCCTTGTAACATGTTGTTCAGAAGAGATCTCTATTACTATATCTTCGTCGTTTACCAGCCATGGCTGGACAGACTGGGTCAAAAATACAATGTTTATCAACTAACATTTATACAACACCATATACAAAGTTTATATTACAAATAAAAGAAAATATTTATGCAGTGCACAAAAACACACAGAACATAGACAAAATGAAATATAACTAAACAGGAAAGTAAAACTTCATAGCAGCAAATGAAAATACCATAAAGCAAAATGTTTACAAAACCATGTAGATCACACACAAAGTTTCGTTTTGGCAAAATATGTACTTTAAGCAAAACACAAAATTAAATGTGCAGTTGACTGAGAACATAAAAAGAAGAAAAATTATATATAAAACATAACAATATTTATTATTTTGTCCATTCACTAGAACTACTGTTGAAAAACTCTTCCAAGGAATATAGTGGATGTTGTTTCAACTCCTGAGCAATTTTTTTCCGAAATAATTCAGGTGGCAGGGATTTCACTTCTGGGGGCAGTTGACTGGACATTTTTAGGGCGACTGTTGGAAAGCTGTCTTGTGTGCTTGATAGGCGATACCTTGGCACTTCAATGTTCCTCTAACAGCGAGTGTCATGATTATGTATTTCTTGTCTTATGCTAAAATTCCTTTTATTTTCTTTTATAAAATGAGGCAGAAAAACACATACTGGCTAAAAACATCCATTATGCCTAGCCTGGTGAAAATAGGCTTACAGTGGTCCAGTCTTTTGCTAGAGGATATGATCCTGACGGCTTTTTTTGTAATAGCAACACATCTTTGCAGCCTGAGGAGTGTCCCCACAACAACAGTCCATAGCTAATGTGGCTGTGGAAGAGTGCATGGAAGACTATTGTGAGAAACTGGTCAGTTGTTACCCTCTTCAGCTTCCTCAGGAGGTATATCACACGAGAAAGTTTGGTGCATACATATGCAATGTGATCATTAATGGAGAGTTTGTTGTCAATCTTGAAGCCCAGTAGTCTGACAGTCTCCATGTTTTCTTTCTCTTCAATGTTGGTTAGACGGTTAAGGCGCTCGGTCCGGAACCGCGTGACTGCTACGGTCGCAGGTTCGAATCCTGCCTCGGGCATGGATGTGTGTGATGTCCTTTGGTTAGTTAGGTTTAAGTAGTTCTAAGTTCTAGGGGACTGATGACCACAGAAGTTAAGTCCCATAGTGCTCAGAACCATTTTTGTTGGTTAGAATACATATCGGGTTTTTTCTTCATTGATCTTCATTTTATTTGTGATGATCCATTCTTTTATTTCTTCAAACATCAAATTTGATGCACCAAGAGCTTCTGTGGCTGTATGTCCTTTGGCAATAAGGGTAGTGTCATCTGCAAACTGCAACATTTGACTATTACAGCTCATATCATTGACATATATGAAGAATAGGAGAGGTCCTAAGACTAATCCTTGGGGCACTCCATGTTCCAGTTTTTGTTCAAGAGAAGTTGCTCCGTGCACTCATGCTACCTGCTTTCGGTTTTCCAAATAAGATTGGAGTTTTGATAGAACAACACCTCCTACACCAAATAAGTCCAGTGTGGCTGACACTGTTGATCTCCCTTTGCGGAATCTGTGCTGTGTGTTTTGGAATAAGTTGTTTTCCTCAAAGTAATTCAGTACCTGGCAGTGCATCACAGACTCAGTAACTTTGGCTAGTACTGGTACCACTGAGATTGGTCTGTAGCTGGGCACCTCACAAGGATGCCCCTTCTTATGCATTGGCACTGTGCGCGCCAGTTTAAGGAAGTCTGGGAAGACACCAGAAGATAGACATTTCTTTATTGCTATGGCTAGTGGCTGAGTTAATTCTGCTATAATTTGCTTTAGCAGTGTGCAGGACGTGCCATAGATGTCTACACTTTCTGAGTGTTTGTAGGAGTTCACAATTTTTTTCACGTCTTCAGGGTGTACTTCCTTTCAGTTTTAAATACTGCAACTGTCTGCGTTTCTTATGTTTACAGTCAGATCTAGGTCAGAGTGTGGAATTTCACTCACTGTCTTTTCCACTATTCTGACAAAATATTCATTGAAGTCATCAGGGCTACATGAATTTAAGCAGGAGGTAGTCTTCTTTCTGTTCTCATTTACAAGATTACAGGCAGCTTTACAAGGATTTTGGGCCTCTTTAATGTATGTATCATACCCCACCTCGTAGCCTTAAGGATTTATGGACAGCCCTGCAGGGTTCATGGTGTCCATTCCCTCCAGCACTACTTCAGACATTAGTGTAGTCCATGCCACGGCGAGTTGCGGCCCTTCTGCGTGCTCGCTGGGGCCCTACACGATATTAGGCAGGTGTATCAGTTTTTTTGTCTCCTCGGTGTATTTCGGTGATGATATTAGAATAATGTTGTCCGTATGTTTGTTTTACATATCGTTTCTCACACATACTGCAGCAACTGGTAATAAATCAACTTGTGCCTGGTTCTACGAATATCATGGCTTCAAGAGGTTACATTAATTATCCTGACCACATCTGCTACGTCTATAGCAATTTTGTAGTGAAAGAGCAGCTGCGGACGACCTCAGACTTTGCCAAATAAGTGTATTTCGCGCACTTTGGCCTAAAGGTTGGGGATTAGGACACGGTCCCCACAATGAGTGTTTTCAAGTTTTTAGGAAGACTCCTGCTTCCTTTGCAAACGGAACATTCTTGCAAAATACACTCCTGGAAATGGAAAAAAGAACACATTGACACCGGTGTGTCAGACCCACCATACTTGCTCCGGACACTGCGAGAGGGCTGTACAAGCAATGATCACACGCACGGCACAGCGGACACACCAGGAACCGCGGTGTTGGCCGTCGAATGGCGCTAGCTGCGCAGCATTTGTGCACCGCCGCCGTCAGTGTCAGCCGGTTTGCCGTGGCATACGGAGCTCCATCGCAGTCTTTAACACTGGTAGCATGCCGCGACAGCGTGGACGTGAACCGTATGTGCAGTTGACGGACTTTGAGCGAGGGCGTACAGTGGGCATGCGGGAGGCCGGGTGGACGTACCGCCGAATTGCTCAACACGTGGGGCGTGAGGTCTCCACAGTACATCGATGTTGTCGCCAGTGGTCGGCGGAAGGTGCACGTGCCCGTCGACCTGGGACCGGACCGCAGCGACGCACGGATGCACGCCAAGACCGTAGGATCCTACGCAGTGCCGTAGGGGACCGCACCGCCACTTCCCAGCAAATTAGGGACACTGTTGCTCCTGGGGTATCGGCG
The DNA here is from genome assembly GCF_023898315.1 of Schistocerca nitens. Lineage (NCBI taxonomy): Eukaryota > Metazoa > Arthropoda > Insecta > Orthoptera > Acrididae > Schistocerca > Schistocerca nitens. The sequence goes on from NC_064623.1 coordinate 170,881,129, forward strand.
AGGACCATTCGCAACCGTCTCCATGAAGCTGGGCTACGGTCCCGCACACCGTTAGGCCGTCTTCCGCTCACGCCCCAACATCGTGCAGCCCGCCTCCAGTGGTGTCGCGACAGGCGTGAATGGAGGGATGAATGGAGACGTGTCGTCTTCAGCGATGAGAGTCGCTTCTGCCTTGGTGCCAATGATGGTCGTATGCGTGTTTGGCGCCGTGCAGGTGAGCGCCACAATCAGGACTGCATACGACCGAGGCACACAGGGCCAACACCCGGCTTCATGGTGTGGGGAGCGATCTCCTACACTGGCCGTACACCACTGGTGATCGTCGAGGGGACACTGAATAGTGCACGGTACATCCAAACCGTCATCGAACCCATCGTTCTACCATTCCTAGACCGGAAAGGGAACTTGCTGTTCCAACAGGACAATGCACGTCCGCATGTATCCCGTGCCACCCAACGTGCTCTAGAAGGTGTAAGTCAACTACCCTGGCCAGCAAGATCTCCGGATCTGTCCCCCATTGAGCATGTTTGGGACTGGATGAAGCGTCGTCTCACGCGGTCTGCACGTCCAGCACGAACGCTGGTCCAACTGAGGCGCCAGGTGGAAATGGCATGGCAAGCCGTTCTACAGGACTACATCCAGCATCTCTACGATCGTCTCCATGGGAGAATAGCAGCCTGCATTGCTGCGAAAGGTGGATATACACTGTACTAGTGCCGACATTGTGCATGCTCTGTTGCCTGTGTCTATGTGCCTGTGGTTCTGTCAGTGTGATCATGTGATGTATCTGACCCCAGGAATGTGTCAATAAAGTTTCCCCTTCCTGGGACAATGAATTCACGGTGTTCTTATTTCAATTTCCAGGAGTGTATATACACTTATTTCAGGAGATCTAGCCACTTTAAACACAAAAAAGTACTTTTTAAAGCATTACCAAAAGATGGTGACACTTTAAGGTACGGCTTATGGGAAGTAATTTATCAAGGCTGTCAGAACCTAACATGAAAGAAGGGGGTCTTCGTCGACTCTTGACTTTCGGATACTAATGGAAGATATAACATTTGAAGACAAAATTAATGAATTTTGAAGATCATTTTGCATATTCCTTAAACAAGTTCCCATTAAGTTTCTTGCCAACTACAAACACTTTGATTGCGAAAATTGGTAAGAAACATGCTGGATAATTTCAGAATGCTTCAGTGAGACTGAAGGAACACTTTCTGGATTTTCACGTCAGCAATCTGCTGGAAAATCTAAGTGCCGCGACTCAGAGAAAGTTTCCATCAAAACAAAGAAATGGAACGCGGGTACCAGGACGGGATGTCAGCAATGACAGCTGACTACTGATGGATACTGAACAGGGAGTTCCCTCAGTCAGTGCATAGAAGATAATGCAATGGAGATTTACGGGAAAGGAGAAGAAGTACTAAGATTTATATCTTTGTAGGTGAAAGATAGATACCGCCAACAGGAAAATTAAAGAGGCACTGGGAGAAAAGAGAAGTAGTTATACGAATATCAAGAACTGAGATGAAAAACCAGTATCAAAGAAAGAAGGGGAAGATTAATGGTAGAAGGAGTATATAGAGGGCCTGCACAAGGGAAATGAACTTTAAGGCAATATCATAGAAAGGGAAGAGCACGTAGATGAAGTTGAGATGGAAGATATGATACTGCGAGAAGAATGTGACGGAGTACTGAAGGACCTAAGTGGAAACAAACGACACTCCCTCAGAACTACCAATATGCTTGGGAGAGCCAGCCACAACAAAACTCTTCCATCTGGTGTACATGATGTACGCGACAGGTGAAAAACCCTCAGAGTTCAAGAAGAATATGGTATTTCCAATTCCAAAGAAAGCAGGTGCTGATATGTATGAATGTTTAAAAGTCATAGTTGCGGAATACTAACACGAACTGATCAACAGATGAGTGGAAAAATTGGTAGAAACCCACCTCAGGAAGATCACTTTGGATTCTTAAGAAATGTAGGAATATGCAAGGCAATACTGACTGGACGACTTATTTTAGAAGATATGTTTAGGAAAGGCAAACCTACCTTTATAACTTCTGTATATACGGAGAAAGTTTTTGACAATGTCGACTAAAAAGCACTCTTAGAATTCTGAAGGTAGCAGGGATGAAATACAGGAAACGTTACGCTATTTACAACTTGTACAGAAACCAGATGGCAATTATGGGTCGATGACATGAAAGGGAAGCAGTGGTTGAGAAGGGACGGAGAAAGGGTTGTAACCTATCCCTGATGTTGTTCAATCTGTTCTTTGAGCAAGCAGTAAAGGTAGTCAAAGAAAAAATTTGGAAAAGCAATTAAAGTTCAGAGATAAGAAATAACTTTGAAGGGAAAGTGAACGGAATGGACAGTGTCTTGCAAGGAGGGTATAAGGTGAACACCAACAAAAGCAAAACGAGGATAGTGGCATGCAGTCGAATTAAATCAGGTGATACTAAGGGAATCATATTATGAAACGAGACACTGAATGTACTAGATGAGTTTTGCTACTTGGGCAGTAAAATAACTGATGACAGCCGAAGCGGAGAGGATGTAAAATATAGAATGGCAATGGCAAGAGAAGCGTCGAATATAGACTTACGTGTTAGGAAGCCTTTTCTGAAGGCATTTGGTTGGAGTGTAGCCTTGTATGGAAGTGAAACGTAATCGATAAACAGTTAACACAAGGCGAGAATAGGAGTTTTTGAAATGTGGTGCTACAGAAGAATGCTGAAGATTAGGTGGGTAGGTCACGTAAACAATGATGAGGTACTGAATGCAATAATATTGGGGAGAAAAGAAATTTATGGCATAACTTGATTGGAAGAAGGGATATGCTAGTAGCAAGCATTCTGAGACATCAAGGGATGACCAGTTTAGTACTGGAGGGAAGCGAGCGTGGGGTTGATCGCAAATGGAGATCAAGAGATGAATACTGTAAGCATATTCAGAAAGATGTAGGTTGCAGTAAATATCCGGAAACCTAGAGGCTTGCACAGAATAGATAAGCGTGGAGAGATGTATCAAGCAAGCCAGTCTTCGGACTGAAGGCCACAACGAAAACCTCTGTGTTAGACCTGAACAATATATGTCGTTACTGTGTTAGGAATACCTTGTTTTATCATGCTCTTTTTTTTTAATGAAGCAGCTTTGAATGTATGTGCTTTGTGTGAATTTCTTATCTCTGTCATTACTTTGCGAAAAAAAAAACTATATGTGATAGAGGGAAACCGTCAACATTTCAGAACTTAGCATATCAAGAACCATTCAAACCACCTGAAATGATTAAGAAAAATATTGGAAAGTATAAATTTGTAGACCTGTGTTTTGTGTATTCAGTCGGCTGGGGAAGCTTGCTGAGAGCGGAAGGTGGAGCGGGGGGTCGTTCAGAGCGCTGAAGTGCCATTCTCAACTGAAGCCTACACTCAAATTTTTGGTAACTTCCAAGCGGGACCCTTGCACGCCCACACTTGTATGGTGACCATTCAAAAATGTGGCATCTTTTCTTTGGTTAGTACGTAGAAAGAATCCCGCCGAAAATGCAGCGATTTTTTTGGGCCTGGTTTGTTAATCATTATAGCTTTCAGAGAAGAGTCCGAAGTGGGGAATTTTGAGTAAAGCCTACAAATTTCTCTTGCTGCCATGCTAAAATTTGCTTCTTTTGCCAAAATTCAGCGGAGTTTACACAGTCTCATCTCACTAACAAATTGTGCAGACGCAGTTCAAGAGAATTCTGAAGCAGTGGTTTATTAAGTGAGGAACTGAGGAAAAGTAAGGTCAGCATCTCATGAAAAAGAACATCCTACGTAAAAAAAACGGGTAATGACTTCACTTACGTTGTTCCCGAATCAGTAATAGCATTTCTCGTTTCAACAGCTATCGATGGCCCTTAAAAATGACATTATTTCATGGGAAAAGTTTGAAAGTTTGTAGGTAGTGGAATAACACGGTAGATAATGAAGTTTTGCATAACTATACGGCAAAATACTCTCGTCTTTGTGTGCTATCATTTGTCAAAATCTCATCTGGAGCTCCAAACGGTTTGTGAAATATGAAGAGTGTTGTGGGTATTCCACTCCGGCTTAATCGCTGGCGCGGTGCGATCACAAACGAGTGCGCTACGTCAGATCAATTTTTTCGAGATTACTGACCCGCCCCATGAACCATGGACCTTGCCGTTGGTGGGGAGGCTTGCGTGCCTCAACGATACAGATAGCCGTACCGTAGGAGCAACCACAACGGAGGGGTAACTATTGAGAGGCCAGACAAACGTGTGGTTCCTGAAGAGGGGCAGCAGCCTTTTCAGTAGTTGCAGGGGCAGCAGTCTGGATGATTGACTGATCTGGCCTTGTAACATTTAAGGTAAAATAGTCCCCTATTCGGATCTCCGGGCGGGGTCTACTCAGGAGGACGTTGTTATCAGGAGAAAGAAAACTGGTGTTCTACGGATCGAAGCGTGGAATGTCAGATCCCTTAATCAGGCAGGCAGGTTAGAAAATTTAAAAAGGGAAATGGACAGGTTAAAGTTAGATATATTGGGAATTAGTGAAGCTAGGTGGCAGGAGGAACAAGACTTCTGGTCAGGTGAATACAGGCTTCTAAATACAAATCAAATAGGGGTAATGCCGGAGTAGGTTTAACATTGAATAAAAAATAGGAATGCGGGTAAGCTACTATAAACAGCATAGTGAACGCATTATTGTGGCCAACAGATACGAAACCTACGCCTACCACAGTAGTACAAGTTTATATGCCGACTAGCTCCGAGGATGAAGAGATTGATGAAATGTATGATGAGATAAAAGAAATTATTCAGATAGTGAAGGGAGACGAAAATTTAATAGTTATGGGAGACTGGAATTCGATAGTAGGAAAAGGAAGACAAGGAAGGGTAGTAGGTGAATATGGATCGGGGCTAAGAAATGAAAGACTAGGCCGCCTGGTAGAATTTTGCACAGAGCATAACTTAATTATAGCTAACACTTGGTTCAAGAACCATGAAAGAAGGTTGTATACATGGAAGAACCCTGGATATACTAGAATGTTTCAGATAGATTAAATAATGGTAGGACAGAGATTTAGGAACCAGGTTTTAAATTGTAAGACATTTCCAGGGGCAGATGTGGACTCTGACCACAGTCTATTGGTTATGAACTGTAGATTAAAACTGAAGAAACTGCAAAAAGGTGAGAATTTAAGGAGATGGGACCTGGATAAACTGAAAGAACCAGAGGTTGCACAGAGTTTCAGGTAGAGCATAAGGGAACAATTGACAGGAAAGGGGGAAAGAAATATAGAAGAAGAATGGGTAGCTTTGAGAGATGAAGTGGTGAAGGCAGCAGAGGATCAAGTAGGTAAAAAGACGAGGATTAGTAGAAATCTATGGGTAACAGAAAAAATGAATTTAATTGATGAAAGGAGAAAATATAAAAATGCAGTAAATGAAGCAGGAAAAAAGGAACACAAACGTCTCAAAAATGAGATCGACAGGAAGTGCAAAATGGCTAAGCAGGGATGGCTAGAGGATAAATGTAAGGATGTAGAGGCTTATCTCACTAGGGGTAAGATAGATACTGCCTACAGGAAAATTAAAGAGACGTTTGGGGAAAAGAGAGTCACTTGTATGAATATCAAGAGCTCAGATCGAAACCCGGTCCTAAGCAAAGAACGGAAAGCAGAAAGGTGGAAGTAGTATATAGGGGGTCTATACAAGGGCGACGTACTGGAGGACAATATTGTGGAAATGGAAGAGGATGTAGATGAAGATGAAATAGGAGATAAGATACTGCAGGAAGAGTTTCACAGAACACGGAAAGACCTGAGTCGAAACAAGGCCTCGGGAGTAGACAACATTCCATTAGAACTACTGACGGCCTTGGGAGAGCCAGTCCTGACAAAACTCTACCATCTGGTGAGCAAGATGTATGAGACAGGCGAAATACCCTAAGACTTCAAGAAGAATATAATAATTCCAATCCCAAAGAAAGCAGGTGTTGACAGATGTGAAAATTACCGAACTATCAGTTTAATAAGTCACAGCTGTAAAATACTAACGCGAATTCTTTACAGGCGAATGGAAAAACTGGTAGAAGCCGACCTCGGCGAAGATCAGTTTGGATTCCGCAGAAATGTTGGAACACGTGAGGCAATACTGACCCTACCACTTGTCTTAGAAAACAGTGAAGGCAAACCTACATTTCTAGCATTTGTAGACTTAGAGAAAGCTTTTGACAATGTTGACTGCAATAGTCTTTTAAATTCTAAAGGTGGCAGGGGTAAAATACAGGGAGCGAAAGGCTATTTACAATTTGTACAGAAACCAGATAGCAGTTATAAGAGTCGAGGGGTATGAAAGGGAAGCAGCGGTTGGGAAGGGAGTGAGATAGGGTTGTAGCCTCTCCCCAATGTTAATCAATCTGTATATTGAGCAAGCAGTAACGGAAACAAAAGAAAAATCGGAGTAGCTATTAAAGTCCATGGAGAAGAAATAAAAGCTTTGAGGTTCGCCGATGACATTGTAATTCTGTCAGAGACAGCAAAAGACTTGGAAGAGCAGTTGAACGGAATGGACAGTGTCTTGAAAGGAGGGTATAAGATGAACATCAACAAAAGCAAAACGAGGATAATGGAATCTAGTCGAATTAAGTCGGGTGATGCTGAGGGAATTAGATTAGGAAATGAGACACTTAAAGTAGTAAAGGAGTTTTGCTATTTGGGGAGCAAAATAACTGATGAAGGTCGAAGTAGAGAGGATATAAAATGTAGACTGGCAATGGCAAGGAAAGCGTTTCTGAAGAGAAATTTGTTAACATCGAGTATAGATTTAAGTGTCAGGAAGTCGTTTCTGAAAGTATTTATATGGAGTGTAGCCATGTATGGAAGTGAAACATGGACGATAAATAGTTTGGACAAGAAGAGAATAGAAGCTTTCGAAATGTGGTGCTACAGAAGAATGCTGAAGATTAGATGGGTAGATCACATAACTAATGAGGAGGTATTGAATAGGATTGGGGAGAAGAGGAGTTTGTGGCACAACTTGACAAGAAGAAGGGACCAGTTAGTAGGACATGTTCTGAGGCATCAAGGTATCACAAATTTTTCATTGGAGGGCAGCGTGGAGGGTAAAAATCGTAGAGGGAGACCAAGAGATGAATACACTAAGCTGATTCAGAAGGATGTAGGTTGCAGTAAGTATTGGGAGATGAAGAAGCTTGCACAGGATAGAGTAGCATGGAGAGCTGCATCAAATCAGTCTCAGGACTGAAGACAACAACATATATATATATATATATATATATATATATATATATATATATATATATATATACTTTTTTAAACGAAATGTCTATGATCTTTTTGAAATTTGAGACATGTCTGACACATTCACAGTCATCGTGTTTGACAATTCGCGCACAGCAAATGTCGTTTAACAGTTGCAAACCATTTCTGGTTGAGCGAACGTGTTATATTGAGAGCATAAAACCTTGATGTTAACGAAATAGGTTTTCAGATTCAAAATATGATACCTGGCGAATTGATGACATACAAGTCGGTTTATTTCGTTACTAACCAAGATGATGTAGTGAACCATCCTACGGAGTTTATAAATTGGCTGGATTTGCCCGGATTACCGCCTCCCAATCTGCAATTAAGTCGGATCGGCAATCATTATGTTGCGAAAGGTAAAACAGCCACGTCTTTCTAAAGGCACTCGGCTTGCGGTGAAGAAATTAAAGAACAACGTAATCGAAGCCACAATTTTAAAAGGAAAGTACAAAGGTGAAGACAGTTTGATTCCATGTATCACTGATTCCGACCGACATGCCACTCGACTTTATTGGCTATAATGCATTTTGCATTTCCCATGTCGATAGATAAATCGCAAGGGCAGTCGTTATATGTTTGTGGCATCAATCCTGAAAATCATGTTTTTCACATGGCCAATTGTATGTCGCATATTCCCCTGTCGGGACACCTTCAACATCACTTGTTTACGCACCAGAAAAGAATACTATCAATGCTGCGCATCAAAAAGTATTACAATAAATGCTACCTAGCAATAAAATTTGACACTGCTTCACCACAAAAGTTGACAGATATATATGAGTTTTCATAGATAGGTGAAGAGGAGATGAACTGAGGTGGCGGAGTCCAACAGAGAGAGGACGAGGAGAATGATAGAGGGTGGGAGGAGATGGGCCAAGGGATGGGGAGGAGGGGGAGGTGAACAAAGAGATAGTGGGAGAGGAATAAATGGATAGAGAGAAAATAGGGGAGGGAAGATGGACTACGAGAGTATGGAATAAATAAATGCCCAGGCAACGCCGGGTTTTCAGCTAGTTGTCAAATATAAAAGGATTTCTTCGAGACTTCACAATCTCTCAATGCTGGATGTTCTCAATTCGAACCACCATCAGATCACATCTCAAACAGGTTTGTGTAGCAAGCAGAACAATCACTGAAAATGGAGCTCCTTTGTACACTAAAAGCTACACAAAACGTTTCCCATGCGGCACTTGTGCTCTGTTTCCAGCATGTATTCGCCAGTTGTCAATTTTTTTCAATCAATCTCACTAAAGTTCGACCTATTCATTGTGCTGCCCCCACCGTTGCGACAAATAAACTGCGGGCTAACTACCTGGCTACTCTAGTCACGGTAGTTTGACAGCTCAACCTGTTGTCAGGCGCAGCAAGCTGAGCGGGTCCGGTGAAGCTTGGCAGGCCTACGGGAACCCAGGTAGCCCGGGTTTGCGTATTACCCACTATGCCTCACAAGGGAACCTCCCCATCGCACCCCCCTCAGATTTAGTTATAAGGTGGCACAGTGGATAGGCCTTGAAAAACTGGACACAGATCAATCGAGAAAACAGGAAGAAGTTGTGTGGAACTATGAAAAAAATTAGTAAAATATACTAACTGAGAAGTCCATGTGCAACATATGCAACATTAAGGAGATTGTAACACAAGGAGCGCCATGGTCCCGTGGTTAGCGTGAGTAGCTGCGGAACGAGAGGTCCTTGGTTCGACTGAAAATTTTACTTTATTTTCGCAAAGTTATGATCTGTCCGTTCGTTCATTGACGTCTCTGTTCACTGTAAGAAATTTAGTGTGTTTTGCGACCGCACCGCAAAACCGTGCGATTAGTATGTAACGCTACCGCCCTACTCGGACGTACGTTAGCTGTATAAAGCCTGTACTGTAATAAGTTCACGGGCTTCACCTTATAAATAAGGATTTTAGTACATAAGTTGACCGCGTGTACCTAATAGAAGCAAGATCGGACTTGTATTCAGTCAATAACTACAGCGATGCATCAAGCAAATGTAAAGTATAATTGCTCGTTCGCATGGACAAGAAGTATACACAGTAGATGCTACCTATAATTAATAATTCGGTCGCCAGCCTACTTAGGCAATGAGTGAGTTTTTCCTTGTACAAGTGGGTACATGTACAAGCATAGTAGCACGTAGTAATGATGCGTTATATGGCAAAGTTTGGAACCAGAAAAATCCACTGAACTAAAGCTTTCTCATTTTGTACTAAGTTGGACGAGCTAAATTTACACAACACCACACAACAATGATTACTACGAACGGCGTTTTGTATATTGATCAGACCGAAATCGGGCATAGATTGTCCTAGAATGAGCAGTTTTGAAAGCACACATACAATGTCACTATTAAAATTGAAAAACAACACTAATACACTTAGGTTCAATATAGAACTTAACTTTACTGGTCAAACCTGATCAGCACATTTCAAGGTTTGAAAGAATGGACAAGATAAGGGGGGGGGGGGGGGACCCTGAAACTGTTAGGGTCGTTATACTGAAACTGTCAAGTACTAAAAGGCACTCAAAATTATCAATCTATGGATAACTACTCTTTTGCCTTACTTCTGAATAATTTAACTGTCATTAGTTCTGTCTCAAATTAATTAAATAGCATCGCTAACTCAATTCAAAAAACTCTCTTCCAATTTAGTCATACTTTTGTTCTTTACCAACATTTGCAATAATACACAGAACTTTTAAACTTCTTTATAGCATAGGTTTGTCTGCTGATAATTCTTATTAGCACTAATTTTAAACTTTCAGTTCAGGATACTCGGGTTGCACAATACGAGGTAAGGATCCTGTCTAGGTCAGTGATCAGGATAAGTCATGGCTAAAGCAATTCTGGTAAAAGTCACGTTATTATTGAACAGTTAGAAACATTTTCGACACTGGTCCACACAGATACACTTCTAAAGATGAAATAAATGTTTGACCTGTGCAAGTAGGTGCGGCGGTTGGCGGGCAGCGAGATAGCGGGCAGCACGGCACACATACAAGCACGGCTAAGGCTCACACTACATCGGCACTTTCCATCTTCTTAGCGTCGTAATCTTTCCAATTTTGTGCCTCAGAATATAGCCATGCCAAGTAGTCGTCGGAATCGGTGCATCCGAGGCTCAATGGAATCCACTTTTACTGGGTAGCCGCCTCTGTACAGTACGTGTTCCTCTGACCGATGCCCAACTCCGACTGTTATACTGAGCCCGTCGTGACGAACCGCGCCAGTGTGCGTCTTCCCGCGCTCGCCTGCCTCCACCTTTTCCCGCTCCCCTACAGGTAGGGTATTCACCACAGGTTTTCTACTACACATATCCTAATGCATTACCTACGTATGGACCAAGTGTATAAATTACAATTTTCACATCTTACAATAGTTTTAACATTAAATACACTTCCCTTTGATTACCACATTATTTGAAATCTAACATAAATAATAATATTCATTTCAAAAGTTGCTCACAGTCTCTTTAACATAACGATACGAACCGAAAAAGAAGTTCAAAACATTGCTTACATTAATTTATCTAAATTCATAAAGAAAAAAAAATTATTATATGTACAGTTGTCGTTACACATGCCCCTGTTTCCAGAAAATTTTCTTAAGTCCAAAGTTTATGGGAACACTAAATCTTACAATTATACAGTGGTTCTGAATCTTTACTTAAACGTCCAAAAAGATTTACACTACATATTTCCTTTTACTTACGGTATATAGGTTTACACTCTTTTAACACATCAAGAATAATTATTTATCATTTACTCAAGTGCCTTTTGCACAGTCCAACTTACCATCATAACATTACTAAAATAGCAATTTAATCATTTTTTCTTTTTAAATTTCTCAAAGAAATAAAATTCTGGAATACAAACATTTAACTACAAAAACAATTGCATATTTTGTACACACTATAAGATAATTTGTCGCTGCTTGCTTTGAATAGCAGTCCATTTCCTTACTTACTAAACAAAACACACACACATATATTCAGAAAATTAACTACACATATTTGCTGTCTATTATGCGGATTTGGGCAGTCCTTTTCACTTCATATTGTCACATCTCCTGGATCACATTTACAATTTTCCATCGACTATTTATCTGCCCTCATTGGTATTTGGCAGTCCTTCATATTATGGTTCATACACTGCCCATTTTCATTTTTGACAGTCCCATCTTTTATCTGGCTGATAGCATTTATCCTTTCATTTCAGTCCATTTCTCCATACATTTTTACAGTTACAGTACAATTGGTAATCTGAAACTCACATAACTACATTAGCACACTTTCAAGGGTATACAGACATTTACAAAGATTAGTTACATTTAAAATAGCTTGGGTTCAGCGTAAGATACAGCACATTTACTGCAAGTCGCTTTCTGATTATCCTTATATCACTCATTTCTAGGAACATACAGTTTCAGGTCCACAATATTTCTTACACCTAAAGGTCTTTTGGGATTTTGGGTAGATCAGGTAGTAAGCATTGTCGTGTGGAATATTCTGTATTATATATGGTCCATTATAAATATATTTAAATTTGGAAATTTCATGGTTTAGTTCACTAGACTTTTCGTGGGTTTTTAAAAGAACATAATCTCCAATTTTAAATTTTGAAACTTTTAAATTTTTATTGTGTCTTTTAGATCTAGATTCAGCTTTTTGCTTTGCCCTTTTTATCACCAATTCTTTCTTTTGATCCAATCCCAAACTTGTACAAGGTGGAAACTCTAGTTTTTCTTCAATTAAACTTTTACTATTTCTGCCTAACAAAATTTCTTCCGGTGGGAACCCAGTAGTTTCATGATGTAATGTGTTCATGACGTTCTCAAAATCCGATATAAATCTGCCCCAGGCTCTATGATTGTGACTGCAGTATGTTCTACACAATCTCCCGATTTCTCGCATGTACCTTTCAACTGGGTTGCTTGCAGGATGGTAGGCTGAGATATATTTAACCTCCACACCATTTCTCTCCATTCCTTCTTTCCAAATTTTGGATATGAACTGGGGTCCATTGTCAGATAGTACTGCTTTTGGTTTCCCGATGGTCCTGAAGTATTCGACCATTCTACTAAATACAGCTTTTGCTGTCGCTTTTTTCAAGGGGTATAATTTCACAAATTTTGAAAATACTTCCAAAATCACCAAAATATATGCACAATTTCCCGAAGTCTTTGGGAGGGGACCATATAAATCCACCGATAATAAGTCGAGGGTGTCTTCAGGCAACGTACTTTGCATTGGTCCCCTACTAGTTTTGTTCGGCACTTTGGCCTTTTGACAGACATCACACGACTTAATTCGTTCCTTTACCTTCTTACTTATACTACCAGTAATCACTATTACATTGTTCAATTTATCCAAACACTTCTTTGGTCCACTATGCCCCAATGCTAAATGAAAATAGTCTATGACCTCGGTATCAAACTGGTGTGGCCAACATACTCTCCATTCCTCAGTGGCTAAATCTTTCCTCCTATATAAAACGCCTCTAAAGATTTTGTAATACTTCTTAATTTGAGGATACTGCACACTGTCAAAATTTACCTTCACTGATTTCCAGGTTGAATCCTCATTCTGATGGTATCTCATATTTTTACATATCTGCTCCATTTTCCTCTTTCCTGAAACCTCTTTCATATACCTTATCTGAAAAGTACCCTCTTCACCATTTTCATTTGGCACTTCACTCATACCATTAGGCAATCGAGATAAAGCATCTGCCACATAATTCTCAGTACCTTTAACATAATAAATATCGTAATCAAATTGTTGTAGGTATAAAGCCCAACGAGTTAGCCTACCATTAAGTAAACGGCAATCTTTAAGAAAAGTTAAAGCTTTGTGGTCAGTATGTATGATGAGCTTATGGCCCCACAGATAATTTCTAAATTTCTTTAGCCCCCATATAATGGCTAAAGCTTCCTTTTCCGAAATAGCGTAGTTTCTCTCGTATTTTGTTAGAGTTCTACTTGCAAACGCGATGGTCCTGTGTTCGATTTCTTTGTCATTACAGATTTATTGGAAAACTTCTATACCAATTCCATAAGCACTGCTGTCAGTACTCATATGGAAAGGTTCTGATAGTATGGGGTGATGCAAAATATTGTCATTCAAAAGTTCGTTTTTTAATTTTTCGAAATCCCTCATACACCCTTCAGTCCACACAAAAGCACTATTTTTCTTAAGTAGATTATTCAAGTGAGGACTATTAAAAACTTGCCCCTTGACGATTTTTCTATAGAACCCACATAAACCTAAAAAGGCTTTCAACTGTTTTCTATTTCTAGGAGCTAGACATCCTGATATTGCACTTAACTTTTCCGGATCCTTTCCAATGCCGTTTGTAGTAATAATGTGCCCCAGAAACTTTATTTCCGATTTCACAAATTCACATTTCTTCCACTTAAGTGTCATGCCCCATGCTTGTAGAGCCACAAAAACTTTCCGCAATAACTCGCAATGCTCTTGCCATGCTTCTGTAGAAATCAGTAAATCGTCTACATAAATGGTTAGCCAGGAACTCAGTTCTCTCCCTAACACAAAGTCCAGTGCCCTAATAAACACTGCCACAGAAGTGCTAAGCCCAAACGGCACTACTTTGTACTGATAGCATTTCCCGGCAAATAGAAAAGCAGTATATTTACGGGATTCTTTACTTAATGGGATTTGCCAGTATCCGGCTGTCATATCCAGACTGGTTAAATACTTCACGTTATAAAATTTTTGGAGCATTTCGTCCAGATTTTCAGGTCTGTCTATTTCCTTCTTTATAATTTTGTTCAAAGTCCTGGCGTCGATAACTACTCTCACTCCCCCATCCCTTTTGTTCACTATGATAAGGGGACTATTATACTCGCTGCTACTTCGTTCGATTACCCCCCACTCTATCATTTTATCTATTTCCGCTTGAACAGCCTGCCTCTCTGATATGGGTATCGAAAACTGTGTTACGAAGAAAGGTTTATGCTCTACGGTCTCAATCTGGTATTCAAAATTCTTAACTAGGCCAGGTTTGTCCGAAAATACGGGACTGTTACTATCTAAAATTTCAAGCAATTCTGCTTTCTGTTCGGGAGATATTCCCTCTAAATTTTCCACCATTCCCTTAAATTCATGCCCCTGCTTGTCACTCTCATTTAATAATCTCTGGACATGGTACACCTCGTACTTGTTTGTCAACCCATCATTCCCTTGGTCGATCTCCAACAACAAAGCATCGATTTCTGAATCAAACACTTTCCCACTTTCCTCAAAATTTAATTCCAAATTACTAAATGTACTATTAATTTTGATCAGTCCCTGGCTACAATCAATAATAACCTTTTCTTTATCCAACCAATCTATCCCCAAAATCATTTCAGCACTCAAGTCTGGCACAACCAAAAAATCGTGTTCAAAGTTTTGTCCTTTTATACTAAATTCAACCAAAATCTGGTTCTTTACCGGCTTACTAGCCTTACCAGTTGCACCAACAATTTTTACACCTGTCACTGACATAATTACTAGCCCAGGCTTATCACAAATGTGTTCGAAAAATGACTGAGAAATTGCACTTATCTGAGACCCAGTATCAAGAAGTACTTGCAATTTCACGTTATAAATTTCAACTGGTATTATAGTTTGTTTAACCGTCAAATGTTTTTCATTACCGTGGTCTTCCTTGAGCAAATCCGGGTCGACAATAACATCGTCCCAAGATATGCTTTTAACATTCACTTCACATATATCTGGCGGTTTCTTGGGTTCCGGAAGTTCAAAGTTATTAATTACCTGAACTCTTTGCGAAATAAACCCTGAGTCGTCTGGTGGTTCTTCCTTTCTTTGTTCTGTTTCAACGTCTGGATTTTGTTTTGATACATTGTCATCGTTAGGTACAATATCGCCATTAACTGCATCCCCTTTGTTTTCACTGATTTTCTCATACCCTCTTTCAGTAAAAGTATATTCATTTTCCTTTACACCTGAAAATTCATCTTCACTAGAATCACCACTACTTTCTTCCTCAACCTCAGATTCACTTAAGTACGTTACTTTTGCACAATAGGGAGAGTTAGTACATTCATTTTCGTCTGTATTTGCGTATCTTTCATCATCTGAACTATGGTCGGAATCCGTCCATTCCGGATCGCTTTCAGGTTCTAACATAAAAGCTTTTCTGATACAGGCACTAAGTTCCTCCTCTGTATTGTCGTCAGGCTTGGATTTTAACTCAATTTCCTCTTTTGGCAATACGGCCTCATCCTCAGCTTTATTCACATCCACTGTGACTTCATATTCGGTGTAATCCTCGTGGACTTTGATTACTTTCAGGTAATCATCTGCCCCTTCTCTGCGGTGCCTCTCGGTAGCAGCTTGTACTATTGGCGGACTGTTAGCAGAAGTTATTTCTTCGTCAATGCTGAGGATTTCATCCTCCAAATCCTTCCTACCCTTAATCTGCATCCTATTGGCGGCACGCGTACTTTGCGCGGCGCAATTTATTCTCTCCTCTTCCAATTCGGGCCACGTCACCTTATCGACGTCCCTACTATCTCCTTTTCCACTAACTAATTTCTTTGCCTCATACTCCTTCTTAAAATCCTCCCACTCACATTGCTTTAGGCCCTTGTACAGATCGTCGATCTGCACATGCCAATCAGTTTCTTCTGCTAATTCATTCTCGCCTATTATCTCATTGCAAACACTGCTAACCGCATCTCTCTGTGTATTCACAGTTTCCTTTATCGTTTCCTTTGCCACGGAATTATCACTCGTAAAATTTTCATTAGCTCTGACGGCTATGTTCGTATCTACTGCTGCCGTATTTCTAGCGGCTTCTTTCCTAACAGATGTTCTGCTAGGCTGGACCGTTGCCCTCTGATGCTCCACTCGCCTGTTAACATGTAGCGCTCTGTGCGACAGAGATGACTCATTCTGGCTCGCACCTGACGCTTGTTTCGCCACAACACGTCGTGGCGTTCCATGTCTGTCCCTAGCCTGTCTCATTACATTACGGTCGGTCCGGTATCTTTTCTTAAATCGGGGCCGGTATGTATTGTCCGCTTCCGTTTGGCCCGCAACGTTCGCGGAAATTAGTTTCCCGTGTCGTTATTATTTTGCGCGGTATACCCTCTACCGCGACCTGAATTATTTCCTCTGCCTCTTCCTCTGCCTCTTCCTCTTTGTATTACATTGACGCGAAATCCATCGCCATCATTTCTTTCATCATTGTTTCAGTTATTACGGTTACCAAAATTTTGATAATTGGCACGACTTTCGCGCCAATGATCTTCGTCTTCGACTCTTTCGAGAAATGCTTGGAATCTGCGATGGTTGCTTCCTACATACCTCTTTGAATCTTCTGGGAGCTTTTTATATAACTCCCAGATATTTTCTGAATCTGATCTTCGGCCTCTTAAATGCGTCAATTTCCGGTACCAATGCTCGCAGAAATCTTTCAAAGAATTCCTGCCCCTGTTATCATGCTGTTTGGCCATGATGAACTCCCGCCATAAATGGTCCTACTTTTGTTCAGACCAATATTCTTCCGTAAATTTTTGCCTAAATTCTTCGAACGTCATCCGTTCAGTATTTAAATTTATTCCCCAGCGCTTAGCATCACCTGCTAAGGCGCTAATTACTACCTTTATCTTTTCCTGATCAGACAAGTGCTCAGGAAATACTCTCTCGCAATTTTTGATAAAATCTAACGGATGCCACCCGTTATGTTTCTTGGCTGGATCGGAGCGTTCCTCGCCTTCTAACAGCTTCGTAATTGGTGTGCCATTACAGACAACACCAGGCCTATCTTTAATTTTGCTCTCCAGATCGAAAATTCTGCCTTGAATTTTCGTAGTATTTTATTCACAATTTTGAACATATCCGGTTATTTTTTTATCTAAATCCCTTTCAGTTTCTAAAACTACCTTTTCCAACTGTAATATTCCGTGTTGACATTCGTTTACGATCTCAGTTTTAAGACCGAAAACTTTTTCGTCTACCTTAGTTTCAACCAGAGGTTCTACTTTCTCTTGGATGTTGAGAATTTCAACATCGAATCTACTATTAATGTTTCCAATTTCCCCCTGCATAGTATCCATATTCTTGTTAATGGTATCAATTTCAAATTTCAGAGTATTTACCACAGAACTTAAATTACCCACTTTCTGTTCTACTTGTTCTATTTGTTTACTAATTTTAATTCCCTGTCCTTCGACCTGTGCTTTAATTTGATCCACCTGTGTTTTGAGTTGCTCGTCCACATTTGTTTTAAGCTGTTCATTCTGTGTTTCGAGTTGCTCGTCAACGTGTGTTTTGAGCTGTTCATTCTGTGTTTTGAGTTGACGTCCCTGTGTTTTGAGTTGCTCGTCAACGTGTGTTTTAAGCTGATTAACCTGATTGCCGACTTGTTTTTGAAGTTGCTCATTCTGTCCCGCAATTTGTTTGGTTAATTATTCAAATAAGTCGTTCATGCTTAAAATTTTTGCACTGTTTTGTTCTACGGAATCCGTGTGTTCCGGTTCTACTTCAGAAGTTTCTTTCGGTTCTTTCTTTATCTGTGGTGAATCAAACATGTCAGTGGATTCGTTCACGTACCCACTATCATCTACCAAGTCACCCTCTACTTCCTGTTTTGTCCCTTGCTGTGTTCGAGTCAATCTCGATATTTCAATCTGTTCGTTGACGTGTTCGTGGTATTGTATGTACGCCAATTGTCTTCCACTAACGCCATCTGTTATCTGGCCACGTAAACTCCTGCTACTGCCAGCCGCATTCTCCATTTCGCTTGGCGCATCTACCCTGCCTACGTTCCTGTCCATATTGAATGCCAACTATACCACACTATTATACTTGACGCTCACTGTAATTTATTTTACTGAACTTTATTGCTATTCGTGCCACTGAACATCCACTGTTCGATCTTTACGTTAATTTGTAATCGACAACAACTGGATGTCCTGTCACCGGGAAGCCACTTGTAACGCTACCGCCCTACTCGGACGTACGTTAGCTGTATAAAGCCTGTACTGTAATAAGTTCACGGGCTTCACCTTATAAATAAGGATTTTAGTACATAAGTTGACCGCGTGTACCTAATAGAAGCAAGATCGGACTTGTATTCAGTCAATAACTACAGCGATGCATCAAGCAAATGTAAAGTATAATTGCTCGTTCGCATGGACAAGAAGTATACACAGTAGATGCTACCTATAATTAATAATTCGGTCGCCAGCCTACTTAGGCAATGAGTGAGTTTTTCCTTGTACAAGTGGGTACATGTACAAGCATAGTAGCACGTAGTAATGATGCGTTATATGGCAAAGTTTGGAACCAGAAAAATCCACTGAACTAAAGCTTTCTCATTTTGTACTAAGTTGGACGAGCTAAATTTACACAACACCACACAACAATGATTACTACGAACGGCGTTTTGTATATTGATCAGACCGAAATCGGGCATAGATTGTCCTAGAATGAGCAGTTTTGAAAGCACACATACAATGTCACTATTAAAATTGGGAAACAACACTAATACACTTAGGTTCAATATAGAACTTAACTTTACTGGTCAAACCTGATCAGCACATTTCAAGGTTTGAAAGAATGGACAAGATAAGGGGGGGGGGGACCCTGAAACTGTTAGGGTCGTTATACTGAAACTGTCAAGTACTAAAAGGCACTCAAAATTATCAATCTATGGATAACTACTCTTTTGCCTTACTTCTGAATAATTTAACTGTCATTAGTTCTGTCTCAAATTAATTAAATAGCATCGCTAACTCAATTCAAAAAACTCTCTTCCAATTTAGTCATACTTTTGTTCTTTACCAACATTTGCAATAATACACAGAACTTTTAAACTTCTTTATAGCATAGGTTTGTCTGCTGATAATTCTTATTAGCACTAATTTTAAACTTTCAGTTCAGGATACTCGGGTTGCACAATACGAGGTAAGGATCCTGTCTAGGTCAGTGATCAGGATAAGTCATGGCTAAAGCAATTCTGGTAAAAGTCACGTTATTATTGAACAGTTAGAAACATTTTCGACACTGGTCCACACAGATACACTTCTAAAGATGAAATAAATGTTTGACCTGTGCAAGTAGGTGCGGCGGTTGGCGGGCAGCGAGATAGCGCGCAGCACGGCACACATACAAGCACGGCTAAGGCTCACACTACATCGGCACTTTCCATCTTCTTAGCGTCGTAATCTTTCCAATTTTGTGCCTCAGAATATAGCCATGCCAAGTAGTCGTCGGAATCGGTGCATCCGAGGCTCAATGGAATCCACTTTTACTGGGTAGCCGCCTCTGTACAGTACGTGTTCCTCTGACCGATGCCCAACTCCGACTGTTATACTGAGCCCGTCGTGACGAACCGCGCCAGTGTGCGTCTTCCCGCGCTCGCCTGCCTCCACCTTTTCCCGCTCCCCTACAGGTAGGGTATTCACCACAGGTTTTCTACTACACATATCCTAATGCATTACCTACGTATGGACCAAGTGTATAAATTACAATTTTCACATCTTACAATAGTTTTAACATTAAATACACTTCCCTTTGATTACCACATTATTTGAAATCTAACATAAATAATAATATTCATTTCAAAAGTTGCTCACAGTCTCTTTAACATAACGATACGAACCGAAAAAGAAGTTCAAAACATTGCTTACATTAATTTATCTAAATTCATAAAGAAAAAAAATTATTATATGTACAGTTGTCGTTACAAGTAGACGAAAGGACGTGCCTCTCCAATGGGAACCGAAAACATTTGATCGCAAGGTCATAGTTCAACCGATTCCTCCACAGGAAAATATCTGATATATTCTGTACGACACTGGTGACGGCATGTGCGTCACATGACAGGAATATGGGATGAGAAGTTCCGCCTTATGCAAGACACCTTTTTTCTCTTGTTTCACCCATACATGTTTCAGCACTTTTGTGCTATCATCAGTGGGTTCATTTTTATTTTAACTGTAAATTTGTTGTTATCATATTAACATTTTCGTCGTTTTCAACATTATGTAAAAGTTGCATTTATAACTTAATTGGCATTGGCGAAAAATAACATACCTTACATTATATTATTGTCCTCTTATTTTGGTAGCTGTTATGCTACACAATATACAACATGTCATCTGCAAACAGCAAAACATAATTTATTTTCTATTTGCTATGTATTTACGAATGGAAATAAGACTATCATGTTTTCTTTCTGTAACTTACAGTTTTGAGGTTGTGGTTTGTTTTCCTGTTTTGTTGGCGAAGTAAATGGGCTTACTTCTTTGCCTGTGTTCGTGTGGTAATGCAGTTTTTCGAATACTCAAAACATAAGCGGAGTTTTCGCTGCCATTACGTGTTGTTGTGGCTGTGTGGCGTTCATTTGTTTCGCAGCGTGTTCTGCTAGCTGAGGCGCGCGAGTTTGAATTGTATTTGGTGTTAGTTGTGTGTGGTTTATGTGGGTTTGCTTGTGTGTGATGAGTACTGGGGCAGAGAGAGAGAGAGAGAGAGAGAGAGAGATTGTGTGTGTGTGTGTGTGTGTGTGTGTGTGTGTGTGAGAGAGAGAGAGAGAGACTGAAAGAATGAAATAAAGAAAGAAAGAAAAGAGAGA
This sequence comes from Schistocerca nitens, assembly GCF_023898315.1. NCBI lineage: Eukaryota > Metazoa > Arthropoda > Insecta > Orthoptera > Acrididae > Schistocerca > Schistocerca nitens. The sequence continues at coordinate 170,902,083 of NC_064623.1, forward strand.
GGATTTGTGTGTGTGTGTGTGTGTGTGTTTTACTTGTATAGTTCTTCTATTGTGGCGAAGAGAGTTTTGTTGCACAGTGATGTGTATTCATTGAGTACTTTCTTTCCTTGGGCTATTGATTTTTGGATGTGGTAGTTTTCTTCTATAGTTAATTTTTGGTATAGGCTGCTGCTAGTTTTTAGGATGTGAAGGTCAGTTTCAATGTTTGTTGGGTGGTGGTTGTGTGCTACCAGGTGGTCTGCAAATGTTGAGTGTGTGCTATTGCTTTTCAGTGCTCTGAGGTGTTCATTATATCTGGTTCTGAAGGTCCTGCATGTTTGGCCCACATATACAGATTGACAGCAGTTGCAGGTAAGTTGGTAGATGCCAGACTGGCTGTATTTGTCAGTGTTGGAGGTAATTCTTCCAAGTCTGCTCTGTATTGTGTTGTTGGTTCTGTATGCTATGTTGAGTCCTTGTTTCTTTAGTATATTACCCACCCTGTGTGTGGCTTTGTTGTTGTAAGTCATTATGTGCCATTTGTTGCTTACTGTCTGCCGATTTGTTGTGTGATGAGTTGTGTTTGTATGTGTGTGTGTTTCATGGTTATGTGCTGTTTGTTTTTGTATTTTGTGGTTTATTTTGTCTACTCTCTTTGCATCATATCCATTCTCCTGTGCAATTTGTTTTATTGTGTTCAGTTCTTGTGTGTAGTCATGCTTATTCATGGGTATTTTGTTCAGCCTGTGAAGTAAATATCTGAAGCTGGCTTCTTTGTGGGTTATGGGGTGATTGGATTGGTTATGAATAATGGTGCTGGTGAGTGTGGGTTTTCTGTAGATTGTGAATTCATGTTTGTTGTTTCTCTGATGATAGCACAAAAGTGCTGAAACATGTATGGGTGAAACAAGAGAAAAAAGGTGTCTTGCATAAGGCGGAACTTCTCATCCCATTTTCTTAGCAAGCACGGAGACAACAAGAAGAACTGCACCACAAGATGATTATGACAGGAATATGTTGTCGACCCACCTAACTTGTACACTTAGCGAATGGGTAAAAAGATCCTTCTACCTTGCCCGATTTAGATTTTCTTGTGGATGTGATAATCACTCCGAGAAAAGTGATGAAAACATAAGTTTGTCACATAAACTGAAAATTAAAAAATTTAAACTTTTCACTCAAGGGAAGACTTGAACCTAGGACCTCTCGTTTGGTAGCTGCCCTCGCTAACCACGGGAGCAGGGCGCTCCGTGGCACCCATTGTCCTTGATGTTGCCTATCTTGCACATGGACTACTCAGTTTGTATATTTTACTAATTTTTTTCATAGTTCCACACAACTTCTTCCGGTTTTCTCGATTGATCTGTGTTCAGTTTTTCAAGGCCTATCCACTGTGCCAACTTATAACTAAATCTGAGGGGGGTGCGATGTGGAGGTTCCCTTGTCAGTACACGCGCACTCTTGTGTTTACGTCGCGGCAGGCTGACAGAGTTTAGTTGTGGAAATTATTAAAAGCATCTCGCTTTGAAGTACGCGCCATATTTCTAACTTCTGTAAAACATTGCCAATCTTGGGGATTTTGCGTTCTTTTAAATTTGGCATGCTTCTTTCGTTGCTTCTGCAACAACGATTTGACCCGTTTTGTGTACCATGGGGGATCAGTTCCATCAGTTATTAATTTATATGGTATATATCTCTCAATTGCTGTTGATACTGTCTCTTTGAAAACGTTCCACAACTTTTCTACACTTACATGATCAGATCGAAAGGAGTGAAAACTGTCTCTTAAAAAGGCTTTAAGAGCATTTTTATCAGCTTCTTTAAATAGATATATTTTGCGTTTTTTTAATGGTTGTAGGTCTTACGGTATTCAGCCTAGCAGCAACTGCCTTGTGGTCGCTAATCCCTGTGTTCGTCACAGTACTCGCTATTGCAACCTCCTCACAATAAAATATAACTATGTATACCATTGACATTTAGTGTAACCTCCCAACAGAAAAAATAATTATATAATTATATCATTCACATCAGCGTAACCTCCCAATAAATGAATTCCGTAACCTACCAATAATACAATCTGACTAATCTCTCAATAAAACTGTGGCTCACTTACAACCTTTCAATAATTGTTGTGAATTTAAACTGGTAAATTTGGACGTCAGCAGTGCTGTGTCATGGCCCTAAAAATTCATTCTGAAGAAATTGAAAAATCTTACCTCAATGAAGACGCTGCATAACACGTATATATCTGCTCCTGTAAGAAATTTTTCTGGCACAGCCCAGTGCAATGCTGGCCGATAGATTTGTCATGTATAAAAAGAACATTTGATATTTCTTTACAATAATCGGGATGACCACAGATTGGAGAAATTTGTAAATTCTTCAAATTGAGATGAATGATTGTCAAAAGTTAATTTTTATAAGAAGGATTATTATTAAGAGATTTCTTTTTAAAAACATTTACATGGGACTTGATATAACAATACTACATATGCGCGAGGCTGCTTTTACCTTATACTAAAACGCTATGGCACCGCCATCGCTCCACACGACCGGCCCAGCCAACTCCATACACCAGACTGCTAGCTACAACTTACTACTACTGCTACACAGTTCCTACTGCAGTCAGCACTGCTCTCTGGTCTGAGATTCTCTTGTAGCTTACATATCGCAGGCAGCGCGCGAACAATCCATCGAAATTACATCTGCTCGAGTGCGCTAGCAACAAATTCCTTAATCATGGACCTCTTACACTATTGAGTATACAAGTACTGACGTGACTTTTTCAACTTACACTCTGGAAGAACCTAACTGGTATACAATTTGGACTGATTTAAGCTGTTTCGGTACACCGGAGATATCTGTGACTAAGTTACTCATATTGCCAGTTGTTCCTGATTCTGATTCTGGGATATTTATTTCATCTTCTTTCGTCAATTAATTTCTGAAAACCACGTGTAGTAACTTTGCTTTAGTAGCACTGTCATCAGTAACGCCACCATTATTATCGCGCAGTGAAGCTACTTATTACGTATTGCCACTGGTGTACTGCACGTACGATCAGTATCTTTTCGACGTTTCTTCCAGTTTTCGGGACACAATTTTGTTGCGGTAAGTGTTAAAAGCACTTCGCGCTAAATTTCGAGCTTCTGTAAAAGTTCACCTTTTCAAAAGGCCTTCACCGTTATTTATTCTACTTCTTATTTCGTCCATCGAAATTCCCCAAGTGCCTGCAAGATTTTGCTTGCTCCATAGTGTTTCCTTCCAATCTTTTGATGATTCTCGTCGCTTTAGTCATGTCTCCAAACATCCTCATTCCATACTTATTCCATGCAAAATCGGCTATGTCGGAAAATAGATGTAGTTGTTGTGGTCTTCAGTCCAAAGTCTTGTCAGATGCAGATCTCTACGCTGGTATGCCCTATGCAAGTGCCCGCATCTCGTGCTCGTGCGGTAGCGTTCTCGCTGCCCACGCCCGGGTTCCCGGGTTCGATTCCCGGCGGGGTCAGGGATTTTCTCTGCCTCGTGATGGCTGGGTGTTGTGTGCTGTCCTTAGGTTAGTTAGGTTTAAGTAGTTCTAAGTTCTAGGGGTCTGATGACCATGGCTGTTAAGTCCCATAGTGCTCAGAGCCATTTGAACCATTTTTGAACCCTATGCAAGTCCCTTTAGTTCTTAATAACTATTGAGGCATACACACACTTGTATCTGATCACTGTATTCGAGCCTTTTCCCTCACAATATCTCCTACTCTCAAACTGAAGAGCTCCTGATGCCTCAGGATGTGTTATGGCAGCCGAAACGGTACCTTCTTTTCGTCAGATTGTGCCATAAAATTCTCACCTCCCTGCCCCTCCCCCCCCCCCCCCCCGCACTAGCCGGCCGTGGTGGCCGAGCGGTTCTAGGCGCTTCAGTCCGGAACCGCGCGACTGCTACGGTCGCAGGTTGGAATCCTGCCTCGGGCATGGATGTGTGTGATGTCCTTAGGGTAGTTAGTTTTAAGTAGTTCTACGTTCTAGGGGACTGTTGACCTCAGATGTTAAGTCCCATAGTGCTCTGAGCCATTTGAACCATTTTTGAACCCTCCGCACTCCGCCCTCTCCCCACCTCAGTTCGATTCAGTACCTCCGTAGTTAATCAATCTACCCATCTAAGTCGAAACATTCCCTGTCTGCAGCCGGCCGGCGTGGCCGGGCGGTTCTAGGCGCTACAGTCCGGAACCGCGCGACCGCTACGGTCGCAGGTTCGAATCCTGCCTCGGGCATGGATGTGTGTGATGTCCTTAGGTTAGTTAGGTTTAAGTAGTTCTAAGTTCTAGGGGACTGATGACCCCAGAAGTTAAGTCCCATAGTGCTCAGAGCCATTTTGAACCCTGTCTGCATTTTACTCGTATATCTACTCTGCTTCGGCCACCGACAGTTATTTTGCCACCAATTATCAAAACTCATCGACTGCTTCTAGAGTCTCATTTCCTAATCTGATTTCCTCCCTGTCGCCAGGTGTGGTTCACTACATACTGTAATATCTTAAAAACATCAATTGCTACTGCAAGCGCTTTGCCGTCTGTGACATAATTACTTCATCAGGAGAATGCTAAACTTAGGAAAGTGAGCTTCAGGTTTCCTTTGCTACTTGCTCGATGTACAAAGTGTATTATATTGGGGATAGGCTACGACCCTGTCTCACCACCTACTCAAATACTGCTTTCCTGTCGTACATTTGATAGTACATTAGTCTCGTGCACTTTAGTGAAAACACGGTGAAACGCTCTTGAATTTGGTACTCTGTAGTTTGGAAATCGTCAACCGTATCCTCTACAAGCAGCGGTGACGAGTTTATTACAACATCTGTACTCAAGTACGATGTCGGCATACTCAACATTCGTAAATACTTGCATGCTCAATCGATACATTACACTTCACCAATAAATTACTATCACAGTTGAAAAATTCAGTTATGTAACCTCAAACAAAACTTCACAACTTGAACTATAAAACAAAAATTTGAATCTATAAATAAGGCCATAGGAACTAGAGTAACAACACGCGAAAAGAAAACTTATCTATCTAACAATCACAGAAAAATTTACACGTATTATATGGCATGTTTTATTCGAATTATAGTTGGAGGCACGAGCGACAGCGGTCGAATTCAGGTTCGTTCTGCGCACCTACGTGCCACGTACTCTCCGACAGCCATTGAGCGTTCAGTAGTATTCTGAGCGCTCTGCTCTGAATGCCGTAGCTAATTTTGAGGATTAAACGTGGTCGTGCCGAATTGTCTAGTGAATTTTTATTCCGTTTGTTGCGAGTTGTCATCGCTGATGGTCGTGACAAGTGATACATTCCACATAAGCAAGGCAGAGACATAATTTGCAGGATATACGCTTTCTTCAGTGGAAAAGCACGCGCATGTGCGTACCGCACATACACCGTATGTGGAATCGCCAACAATTAGGGTGACCAGACGTCCGGATTAATCCGGACATGTCCTCCTTTTTAGCTCTTTGTCCGGGGTCCGGGCGGATTTTTACAGTGTCCGGCTTTTTCGCAAAGTTGAGCGTAATACAGTTTAATTCACAATTCGTCCCGTTCTATTGCTCTTTTCTTAAATACTTTAACTATTGGCACAGCCATCGTGATAAACACGCACGAAGGCGGTGTTAGTAGGTGGCACCAAGATCGTCGATGTTATCGTTGACCGACCTATAAGCGAATGCAAATATCGATTATTTAAAATTTTCGTTTCGTATATTCGCTTTGTATTGACTTGGCTTCCTGTACTGCACGTGTGATCTGTGAGTGTAATTTTCAACGGAGTGAGTTACGTAAAATATTTGGCTATGCCTAAACGAAAGTGCACGTTTTCTGATGTCCTTTCCTGCAAATATCCGGCTTTAAGAAAGCGATAAATGAATTTGATGCGGAATGTAAGTTATGTGGAGCTGGAACGTACGTCTCAGTGGCCAATTAAGGTAAGAAATAACTCGACAGATTGTCATGATTTTATTTCATTGTTTCATAGTTATTCAATTTATTTGTATTCGGAAGGTTAAAGTGCAGTTTACATGTCGTTAGCTGCTGCTTGAGTTGTAGATGTTGGTAGCTGGTGCGTCGAATGAAGGGAGGTGAATGGTCTTGCGTTTTTCGCTTTGTAAACAATTCCGTGCTGTTGACATAACAAAACAATTGACGCCACAGTGTCACCACAATCAATGTTTTTACTTTTTTTTATACTGCTCAGTTAACCACCACCTGACCATCAGTAACAAATAACTACTAGTTTTACCGGTGATTCCCGGCAGTCACGTGACTTGTCCAAAGCTGACGGCTGGTATCCCCATCTGCAGTTGACCCGTTTGATGTTTCCACTTTTATCTTCCTTTGACCTCCTTTTTTGAAGCTTTTTGTCCTCCTTTTAAACAATTGCATCTGGTCACCCTACGAACAATGCAATCCTCGTCCGTGCCTCGACATGCGCGAACCGTTCGTGGATCCGACTATAGTCAACCATGTGTTGTTGTTGTTGTGGTCTTCAGTCCTGAGACTGGTTTGATGCAGCTCTCCGTGCTACCCTATCCTGTGCAAGCTTCTTCATCTCCCAGTACTTACTGCAACCCACATCCTTCTGAATCTGCTTAGTATATTCATCTCTTGATCTCCCTCTACGATTTTTACCCTCCACGGGGTGCCCTCCAATGCTAAATTTGTGATCCCTTGATGCCTCAGAACGTGTCCTACCAACCGGTCCCTTCTTCTAGTCAAGTTGTGCCACAAACTCCTCTTCTCCACAATTCTATTCAATACTTCATCATTAGTTATGTGAACTACCCATCTAATCTTCAGCATTCTTCTGTAGCACCACATTTCGAAACCTTCTATTCTCTTCTTGTCCAAACTGGTTATCGTCCATGTTTCACTTCCATACATGGCTACACTCCATACAAATACTTTCAGAAACCACTTCCTGACACTTAAATCTATACTCAATGTTAACAAATTTCTCTTCTTCAGAAATGCTTTCCTAGCCATTGCCAGTCTACATTTTATATCTTCTCTACTTCGACCATCATCAGTTATTTTGCTCCCCAAATAGCAAAACTCCTTTACTACTTTAAGTGCCTCATTTCCTAATCTAATTCCCTCAGCATCACCCGACTTAATTCGACTACATTCCATTATCCTCGTTTTGCTTTTGTTGATGTTCATCTTATATCCTCCTTTCAAGACACTGTCCATTCCGTTCAACTGCTCTTCCAAGTCCTTTGCTGTCTCTGATAGAATTACAATGTCATCGGCGAACCTAAAAGTCTTTATTTCGTCTCCATGGATTTTAATACCTACTCCGAATTTTTCGTTTGATTCCTTTACTGCTTGCTCAATATACAGATTGAATAACATCGGGGAGAGGCTACAACCCTGTCTCTCTCCCTTCCCAACCACTGCTTCCCTTTCATGCCCCTTGACTCTTATAACTGCCGTCTGGTTTCTGTACAAATTGTAAATAGCCTTTTGCTCCCTGTATTTTACCCCTGCCACCTTTAGAATTTGAAAGAGAGGATTCCAGTCAACATTGTCAAAACCTTTCTCTAAGTCTACAAATGCTAGAAATGTAGGTTTGCCTTTCCTTAATCTATTTTCTAAGATAAGTTGTAGGGTCAGTATTGCCTCACGTATTCCAACATTTCTGCGGAATCCAAACTGATCTTCACCTAGGTCAGCTTCTACCAGTTTTTCCATTCGTCTGTAAAGCATTCGTGTTAGTATTTTGCAGCTATGACTTATTAAACTGATAGTTCGGTAATTTTCACATCTGTCAACACCTGCTTTCTTTGTTATTGGAATTGTTATATTCTTCTTGAAGTCTGAGGGTAGTTTGCCTGTCTCATACATCTTGCTCACCAGATGGTAGAGTTTTGTCAGGACTGGCTCTCCCAAGGCAGTCAGTAGTTACAATGGAGTGTTGTCTACTCCCGGGGCCTTGTTTCGACTCAGGTCTTTCAGTGCTGTGTCAAATTCTTCACGCAGTATCGTATCTCCCATTTCATCTTCATCTACATCCTCTTCCATTTCCATAATATTGTCCTCAAGTACATTGCCCTTGTATAGACCTCCTATATACTCCTTCCACCTTTCTGCTTTCCCTTCTTTGCTTAGAACGGGGTTTCCATCTGAGCTCTTGATAGTCATACAAGTGGCTCTCTTTTCTCCAAAGGTCTCTTTAATTTTCCTGTAGGCAGTATCTATCTTGCCCCTCATGAGATAAGCCTCTACATCCTTGCATTTGTCCTCTAGCCACCCCTGCTGAGCCATTTTGCACTTCCTGTCGATCTCATTTTTGAGACGTTTGTATTCCATTTTGCCTGCTTCATTTACTGCATTTTTATATTTTCTCCTTTCATCAATTAAATTCAATATATCTTCTGTTACCCAAGGATTTCTACTAGCCCTCGTCTTTTTACCTACTTGATGCTCTGCTGCCTTCACTACTTCATCCCTCAAAGCTACCCATTCTTCTTCTACTGTATTTCTTTCCCCCATTCCTGTCAATTGTTGCCTTATGCTCTCCCTGAAACTCTGTACAACCTCTGGTTCTTTCAGTTTATCCAGGTCCCATCTCCTTAAATTACCACCTTTTTGCAGTTTCTTCAGTTTTAATCTACAGGTCATAACCAATAGATTGTGTTCAGAGTCCACATCTGCCCCTGGAAATGTCTTACAATTTAAAACCTGGTTCCTAAATCTCTGTCTTACCATTATATAATCTATCTGATACCTTCTAGTATCTCCAGGATTCTTCCATGAATACAACCTTCTTTCATGGCACAACCTTCTTTCAACCATAGGACCTCCTAACATATTTTCTACTAACGGAGAAATCTCACGTTGCCCAGGTATTTATTTATAGCTGTGCGTACACACCCACACCACGCTGAGTCTGGCTATCTGCTTAATGTTTACCGCATTATATTATAACCCTGTCACTACTACTGTAATTTACTATGCTCTTACCTAAATAACGGAAAAAACCTGTCACTATGTTGTCACGTATACTATATCCCAATAGAACAAATAGTTCTGTTACGGAAATGCCATGCATAACCCCCTTACTAAAATTTAGTTTGGCTTCTAAATAAATTACACTATGGGAGGATAGACCTGTCAATAGGAAAAGCTAATCAATAGAGTTACCCCTTTTCCCTTTAACAGGATTTGATCGTATGTTCTGTCTAATAGATAAGTGTATCATATTATTCAATCCTTTTCCTAATATTTTACCCAGCGGTTAAATAGAAACGCAGTATGAATAGTAATATATTGAAGCTAAGCCAACTCAGTTCCAAGTTCATTTAGCGGTTTAAAACATGTACTAATGGTCGCCAGCCTATCCAGGCAATGAAACAGTGAAGTACTGGAAAAGCAGAAGTATGAGTTTTTGCCTACTTTCTTCCCACTGTTTAATTTGGTTCTTCAAGTTAATATTAATCCACGTAAACAATGTTAGTGCACACACTGGAATTTCTTTTTGACTACTACACCCTTATACATCACATTTCAAAAAGAGGAAGTGCCCAGTAAGGAAGCCAAATAGAATTTGGCCAGGGGACACATATAGAAAAGTATTTTCTACAATAAACAAACTTAAACACTAAAATACTTAGATAATAAAGCACACACTTTTTATATTCATCATTTCACTTCAAGAAAACATATTTCTTACTGGAATTTACTTTAAAAAGCCATTATTCTTTGAACTATTTCTGTATAATTACCAAATATGCAGCAACCAGTCGCAAAACCATGTTGCTGGTTGCTGCATATTTGGTAATTTTATGGTTTACGGTCGCTGCACGTCTTGGGAACCACATGGAGCCCACCATTCATATTTCTGTATAGTCATTTACCAGATTCTAGTGACTTAGCTACACTCTGAATTTTACGTAAGCAAACTTATACTATAACACTTTGCAATAGCTAAGAAAACACTAGAACAATTTAAATGGTGCATCTTTACATTAACTTGGCTTTTCATAAGTTTGTAAAATAGGATACTCGGATTCATCAACCACCAGGAAGCAACCCCATATAGGTGTATGATTAGGATTAAATAACAGGGCGAACCACTTTCTCTAAAGTTCAAGAATGATTATTAAAACATGGTTTAAATTAATGGTTCACGCTGTACAAAAGTAAATTTACTATAAAAAATTCTCGTCTGGTGGCTGTAGGCTTGGGTGTAGTGAACAATTATGGCGGCTACACTACCCACAATAATGCCTGCAAGTCTCTTGTTGTATGGGCTCAATTTCTCTTTTTGACGTCGTTCAGTTGTACATACAGCAGCCCAACAACTCGAAGCCATGGCATAAGCCGTTTGCAGTCTCCATCCGAGGCATTTTGTGCGAATTTGCAGGCAGAACTTCTCCTGCTCCACAAAGGTGTTGCCTCAGTCACTGCTGATAGGCTGTGTGACTTCTTCCCACGCATGCTCTAGGTAGCGGAATGATTTCGGTATCACTCCTTCGATTACTTCAGTGAGCCTATCTCCTATACCATGACTCACAAAATTATTTCATGTTCATTCGGCCTTTACCTTTATCATTTATATAGATAAGGAACAGCAAAGGGCCTATAACACTACCTTGGGGAACGCCAGAAATCACTTATGTTTTACTCGATGACTTTTCGTCAGTTACTACGAACTGTGACCTCTCTGACAGGATTTCACGAAACCAGTTTCATAACTGAGACGATATTCCACAGGCACGTAATTTCACTACAAGCCGCTTGTGTGGTACAGTATCAAAAGGCTTCCGGAAATCCAGAAATACGGAATCAATTTGAAATACCTTGTCGATAGCACTCAACACTTCGTGCGAGTAAAGAGCTAGTTATGTTTCAAAAGAACGATGTTTTCTAAATCCGTGTTGACTGTGTGACAATAGACCGTTTTCTACGAGGTATTTCATAATGTTCGAACACAATATATGGTTCAAAACCCTGCTGTATATTGACGTTAATGATATGGGCCTGTAATTCAGTGGATGACTCCTAATAAAGACTTTCTACTGTGTAACAAGCAAATGGAATTGGGCTCCAAATCACGGATATTGCTACAAAATACTCTCCATCACACACTATTACATCGCATGTGAATTTTTTAAAATTATTATTATTTGTTTGAATATTGCCAGCTGCTCATTACAAGCGTTACTCTTGTACTTTAAATGAGTTACAGTTACTTTGTAAGTTCAAGTCTTAAGAACAATTAAATTTCAGTGAATCAGCTAGAATGCTCAACAGGCATTAATACGAGTTTAAACACAGAACATATTAAATACAAACACTCATTAAAACTGTAGAGGTTATCATTTCCAATCTCATTAAGGCTATTGTAAGACGTCATGGTCTCCTGACCTTCATTGCTTACATATTCCGCCCTCACAATCATATTCCGCACATCAAGTCGCTTCATTCGAACCCAAACATGATAAGATAAAGTCAATTTTGTATGAATTCATGTAAACGATATGCGAATAACAAGTGCGCACTGGGGTTGAAATACTCAAGGCTGGCATACACACATACATTCCAGACACAACGGTCACAGGAGCTTTTAGTTCGATGGAGGCAGACCACACACCGGGAGGCTGGTCCCTTTAGAGGACAAGTCCACCTCGGCCGCCGGTGGAGCAGACAGTGTGTACCTGAGTGAAAGGGGGAATGACCCCATGTTCGGCTTAAAAGCAAATTCCGCTACATTGTGTGGGAGTGTCCAACCTACGCATTCTTTACACATAGCACGCAGTTTCAGAGATTTTCACAGGGAGACAGCAAACGCCAAACGCCAATACTACAGATTTCCGGATTGGTCTCCTTAAACGAAACGTCATTCTCCCGTTTTAGAAGAGCAATGCTGATTGGCAGACGATATTTCTGACGCCTTGAGCTGAAGGAGTAATGGAAGAGACCGAAAGATATACCCCTTCATGTCTGGCGTGGAGAGGCCGTTCCGTTGTCGCCCTTGGTGCGAGGAACAAGTCTCTCCTCAGTACTTCACTGGGAGAGCACCTCTGTCGAGAGCAAATCGAAGTGCAACTCTATATTGAGTCCTTGCGATTAAGCGTTGTTTACTGCATTGGCCGACATACTTATTGTGCAGTGTGAATGGACAGAGTTATAGTTACACGCCTGCTAGCGAATTTTTGAGTGGCATCGCTGTGGACTGGTTATCTGACCAGTGTACCACGCCAATAGTTAGACTAGGGGCGAATAGGAGTCCTTGACTTCATCAAGGCGTAGGGAGAGTTTGATTGGCGAAGGTCAATCCAGATAGAACGAGAGTTATTTGTCAGCAGCGAGCGGCGCAGAGAGCAGTCATCGCAGCTTACGGTATTGTGCGCTGCAGCTATTGCGAGCCCCATATTTCCTCCACAACAGTACACTTCACTGTATTTCACACGCAACAGCCTCGACCGTACCTAGCAACATTCTAAAGGATAATTATTCAAGTTGAGTAGGTGCGCCTCTCAGCCATTCTGCCAAGTCAATAACAATCTTAAACTTTGTATAGAAATTTCACTAGCGAATCCTATCCTTGAGAGGTAACTTCACAATTTTTGCAAAATAAATAATAACTTTCGTTAGTTTCATGTTTTTCTTACACTAACTAGCACTACTCCAGTACCCAAGTATCCCACTAGTTACGTAAGAAATTTTGTGAATTTTTGTGTCATTTCCTTACAGCGGGGGTGGAAATTGCATCTTGCAGGAGCTACAGGGTAAAGGGTACATCTCAGATTAATCCGTTGCGCAGAATAACAGAGTAGCAGATCAACCCCACGCTCACACTATAAGTGAACTTACCCTCAAGTTTGGTAAAACTGCTTTCTGATATGAATTCAGTGATCGCTGTACGAATTTGTGAATGGTTCAAGAACGGAGAAAGGGGAGGCGCAAATCTGTTCATTCGGCGAACTAGTTTCAGATTTTTCGACAGATAGCTCTAGGTGCACTTCCTTATCCAGTACATGCTTAGCGTTTCTTGAAAATTATGCTGAATTATGAATGAACAACACACAACAGTTGTGTAATAGTCTATAAGATTTATTGTTTGAGTAAGCATATTATTGAGCAAGATAATGTTCACGCATTTTTGTAGTTGCAACGACAGATCAAAAATATCCTCATGAATAGTAGCTACGGGCACTATGGCCACACAAATGAAGAATAAGGCTATTTGTACAAACTTGGCAGTAAGTGATTAGACACTGTTCCCTTACATGGCACTTCTAACTGCAGATGCTATGAATACACCCATCAAGACTACTTTGTAAATTACATTTCCCACTTGTATGTTTTATAATTTACTCCATTTCAGTTACTGTGATTTCGCTTTCCATGTAATTTTCCTTCGTATAATTACAGTTGTTTTAGTTACTCGTTTAGTCTCATCATGTGTCACACTTTGTCTTGTTCAGCCATGTCCAATGTAAGACGTGTATATTTCTATTGTCTATTGTCAAATCACAGTTTATGAAAGATGTTTATATTTTATTAATAGGATTAAGTAGGAATAATTAATATTTGTCATGGAAATAATTGTGGTAACAGGGAATGTCTGCACCAAGGTATTGTTGATATAATTTTAAAAAGGGCGAGAGAAACCGCGTACGGATACATTTTAAGAAAAGAGCGGGAAAGTCCGCGCATTGATACATTTTGTAATGGTAGCAGGGATCGTCTGCACCAGAAAGCATTGTTGGGAGCAGAGGCAGCACTTTAGCGTTTGTAGGAAGTCAGTAGTAAGCGAGAAGTGAAGCGAGTCGGTAGCAGGTCTGAAGCGAGAGGTTGAGAGGAGCGGTGTGCCTGCCAGCCACCAGCTATGATTTACAAGAGATTATAAACGGATGTACAGAGACATCAGCTAACTATTATAATAAGAGGAACTAATATTATTGAATTAATTTTTTGAGAAACTCAAGACTAATGAAGGTATGTTTGCGCATTGCTAGTTGTAAGATTATTGTAAAAAGTAAGTCCCATTTGAACCTTTGTAAAATCATTTCATTCAGAATATAATTAATTTTTGCCAGCAATATTGCATTTCTAATTATAATCCATCCCAAAAACCATCAACGTAAAACTTTGCAAAATTTTATTTTTGTGCAGAAAAAGTTTAACTATGAATTACGTAACTTCAGTCAAATTAATTAAAGAATAACGTCAGCTTTGGTAATAAATGCAGACACTTATTATGAAAGCCCACCAGCAGCTAATAGAGTATAGTAAAACAGAGTAAGTATATTCATGTCGCAGTTCGATGTAGCAGTCAGATGGCGATCCAGTAACAGCAAAAAATGTAAGAAACAGTTTTGGGTTATTGCAGGTGACGACTGAGGGCCACGACGATGACAAATTCTATGTTTCGTCGAAATAATCAGAAAATCACTTTTAATAAGCAGCAATTAAATTTGTATGCGAAGATTGAGAAAGAGAATAAATTTCAAAGGGAAGATTTCATTTGTTATTATTAAGCAAGAGATAGAAATCCTAAGGGAAGGTTACATAGGTTATTCTAAAAGGGAAGGTTATCATTAACAAAAGAGGTATAGAGGAGACGGGAAGGTTTCACTGATACGGATCTGCATGACCAAACTGCCGTCAAAACTGAGGAGAGAAATAATATTAGCAGGCAGAGGGCAGCAGGACATTACGTCTTTCCAGCACCTACTAGAGGAGCTGGGAAAACCACGAGTGCAGCAAGGCACTGCACCCATAAAGGAAGAGGAAAGGCTTCCCCAGAGGGAAAATAGTCGTAGCAGCAACAGAGAGGCCCCCCACGAAACGCAACGCGACCGCGGGAGGAATAATTGGGGTTCTCGGCCGCCGGAAGGCAGACGCGCGGCAGAAATAGTGGAAATACGGCCGCCAGATCCTCGTCACAATGAGGAAAGGCAGGGCCCCAGCACAAGTACCCAGCAATGAGGGCACGGTGAACACCAAAAACACAGACGGAAACGGAGCCGGCATTTTCTTCATAAATTTTGAGGACCTCCGAGATACTTCAATCTAAGAGGAGGACGAGATTGTAGCAGTAAAATGTACGGTGGTTAACGTCTGTGTAAATACGATTACCGTACCGTCCGTGCTAGACTCGGGCAGCCAGGTCTCGGTAACACGCGAGGACGTATTACGAAAGTGTAGCGCCGAACGCGCGGAATGCCGGACATTTGCCACGCAGGACATTTGCCACGCAGGACATTTGCCACACTTGCCCCTTCGCCAGGTAGCGATCCCTCAGGTAAGGGACGTCCTTCCTCGTACTTCTTCTGTCCGCTTTCAAACCGCCGTCTCCACATCTTACTCGATACAACCAGTACGTAAGGGACCTTCTTCTTCGACATCTTGGCCAAATACAGAGCTTCTTTTCCCAAATCGAAATATCTGTATCTTTTGGGAAACGAAAGCAATTCCGACGATTATGTCAGTATGTAATTAGTTCTGCCAAGTATAAATATAGATCCCTCTGTCTGTACGGTAGCTTCCTTTCACGCTTACTGATTGCGATAGAAACAGTCCATCGCCATGGGAGCAACAAGAAAGGAACGATGTAAAGAGATTGCGAATGTACGCTAACCATTTCTTTTTGATCGCTGCATTCGTGCCTTCTTTAATTGCTACAACTGCATGCCCAAAAGACAATAAGAAGAAATGGGTATCTGAATGGCTGAAAAGAAGAACGACATACTCCATATTAATTTACTCTCTAAAATGCGATATCCCTTGCGGCGAAACATTAGTTAATAAAGTGTAGCGGGACAATGTTCAAAACATGACTGAAAATACGTTCATAAACAGAGATAAGAACATCTATGATTGACATGTCATCTAAAGTCGACGTACAATTTTAAAATGTTAGAAATAAGGAAATGCAGTAATACAAAATGCTATCCTTGTACCGTACGTTGTTGTTCTACATTGTTCAGCTCTGGTATTTACAGGGACACAGAGTAAGCATCCTAGGTTTTGGAGGGAAAAACCGTAATTGTAGATGTAGATCTCCACTACAACAGAAACAAGAAGCAGAACTTAAGGAAAAATAATGTAATGTGTGTTCCAGCTCACAAGCGACATTGAAGCAGTTAGTTCCTGTGACTTAGTATGGACAGAGGTTATATTCGACAACCGAAATAAATTAATAACTGGCTCCTTTTACCAACCCCCGGTCTCAGATGAAACAGTTGCTGAACATTTCAAAAAAAAACTCGAGTCTCATCGCAAATAGGTACCCTACTCATACAATTATAGTTGGTAGTGACTTCAATCTACCTTCCGTATGTCGACAAAAATACATTTTCAGACCCTACTGTAGATAGAAAACAACTTCCATAATTGTTGCCCGCATCTCGTGGTCGTGCGGTAGCGTTCTCGCTGCCCACGCCCGGGTTCCCGGGTTCGATTCCCGGCGGGGTCAGGGATTTTCTCTGCCTCGTGATGGCTGGGTGTTGTGTGCTGTCCTTAGGTTAGTTAGGTTTAAGTAGTTCTAAGTTCTAGGGGACTGATGACCATAGATGTTAAGTCCCATAGTGCTCAGAGCCATTTGAACCATAATTGTTCTAAATGCTTTTTATAAAATTATTTTGAAGAATTAGTTCACGAGGCCATTCAAATTGTGAATGGTTACGAAAACTCACTTGACCTCTTAGCCACAAATAATCCTGAGCATTATGACGGGTACAGGAATTAGTGAACACACAGTCGTAGCGAGGTTCAATTCCGTAACAAAGAAATTCACGAAAACTAAACGCGAAATGTATGTATTTATAAAAGCAACCAAAACTTCGGTTGACGTCTTTCTAAGAGACAGTCTCCAATCCTTCCAAACTATGTAAGTGAAGATTATATGTGGCTTAATAAGTTCAAAGAAATAGTATCAACAGCACTCGAGAGGTTCATACCAAATAAATTAATATCAGAGGGAACTGATCCCCCATGGTACACAAAACACGACAGAAAGCTGCAGCAGGAGCACCGAAAAAGGCAAGTATAATTTAGACGAGCGCAAAATCTTCAAGATTGGCGAAGTTTTACTGTGGCTCGAAATTTGGTGCGGATTTCAATGCGAGATGCATTTAATAGTTTCCACAACGAAACTCTGTCTAGAAATGTGGCTAAAAATCCATACAGATTCTGGTCCTATGTTAAGAAAAGCAGCGGAAAGGCTCAGTAAGCGATGAGGAGGAGGAGGAGGAGGAGGAGGAGGGGGTGACAAGGGACCCAACCCTTCGGAGCAGGTAAAATCGTGGCAAATGTCCCCACACCACCGCGCGTGGCTGTCACTGCCATTACAACGCACAAAAGTACGCGGTGCAATAAGAGACAAATGTGCCGATGTCAGACGACAGGTACAATTAGATTTCACCTGCCAGTCATACTCTTTCTCTGGAGTTTTCCTGGTCATTCCGTCGCTTGCAGTCGAAATGATTCTAGGAATTGATTTCCTCTGTGCGTATCAGGCGTGCATGGACTTTAGGAGACAACGTGTGACGCTCACCCTACAAGGAGAAACTACCGAAGAATGAATCCGGCGATCTAGGCGCCGTTGACCTATTTCAACTCGACGTAGGAGCAGGAGAAGATCCTGACCAGGAAGAGATACCGCCTAAAACGTGCACTGACACCCTCAGTACACAAAATGAGTTGCGCGCACTAATAGAAGAGAAAACGCGCCACGTGGAGTCGGTTGCTGATCGCGAGCAACTGCGACGAATTTTAGAATGTAATAGGGCAGTCTTCTCCGAAGAAGTCGGTACGATTCAGGATTTCTCTTACACATTCCGCGTGAAACCGCACCGGCCGTTTGCTGTGCGACCATATGGAATACCGTCAATATACAAAGAGAGAGTAGAAGCCGAAATTCAGGACATGTTAGCGCAGGGAGTAATAGAACCGGCAGTCAGTACATACACCAGCCCGTTGGTCTGTGTGTCAAAGAAGGATGGTTCGATTCGTCTCTGTTTAGATTCCAGGCAAATTAATACCATAATCGAATCAGAGACGGACCGACCAGAATCTTTAGACGAGCTGTTGCAAAAATTCCACGGGGTGAAAGTACTGACCTCCCTCGACCTCAGCAAAAGCTTCTGGCAAGTAGAATTGGGGCCCTCCTGCAGAAAATACACAGCCTTTCTGTGCTTCGGGAGGTGCTTCCAATTTCGAAAGCTGTCGTTCCGGCTAAGTATTTCCTCGTCGGTATTTACACGGGCACTACACACGGTGATACCGGCTTCTATTCGACAGAGAGACGTTGACGATGTACTAATAGCTGAAGCATCGTGGGGAGAACATAACGCAGTTCTCGATACCCTTCTCGAGGCGTTCGAGAAGAAGGGTGTAACGGTCAACCTGAGCAAATCCGATTTCGGGAAGACGGAATTGCACTTTCTCGGACACGTAGTGTCGGAAAATGGCATCAGGCCAGACCCTGAGAAAATCAGCCATACAGGAATTCCCTGTACCCAGGACGAAACGTCAGTTGCGTGGATTCCTTGGGTTATGCTCACGGGAAAGAAAAGTGTCTGGGACTGGAACGAAGACGCACAGTCTGAGTTCGAACAATTAAAATCAGCGCTAGTTGCAGCATCACTCCTTGCTCAACCCGATTTGCAGAAAGAATTCTGTCTGAGCACCGACAGCTCTCGGGCCGGTTTGGGGGCGACGTTGTTCCAAGAAGTTGAAAAGGACGGAGCAACTGTCCCGAGACCTATTGCGTTCACCAGCCGTGTGTTAAACAAGGCTGGACGGAATTACACCGTCACGGAGTTGGAGGCTTTGGCGGTCGTGTGGACCTTCACTAAACTCGAATACTGTTTGTTCGGACGAGTAACGAAGGTCTACACGGACCACAAGACCCTCCAATTTCTAATGTCAGCCAAGTTGACACACGGTAGGCTATTGCGATGGGCTCTCTACATGCAACAATATCGCTTCCAGGCCGTCTACATTCCCAGTCCGGTGAATGTTGTGACAGATGCACTGTCCCGCGGGCCAGTTGGGCTAATAGACAGCGCAGAGGACGATGTAAACGAACACCGATTTAATATCCTATACAGGGTGTTACAAAAAGGTACGGCCAAACTTTCAGGAAACATTCCTCACACACAAATAAAGAAAAGATGTTATGTGGACATGTGTCCGGAAACGCTTGATTTCCATGTTAGAGCTCATTTTAGTTTCGTCAGTATGTACTGTACATCCTCGATTCACCGCCAGTTGGCCCAATTGAAGGAAGATAATATCGACTTCGGTGCTTGTGTTGACATGCGACTCATTGCTCTACAGTACTAGCATCAAGCACATCATTACGTAGCATCAACAGGTTAGTGTTCATCACGAATGTGGTTTTGCAGTCAGTGCAATGTTTACAAATGCGGAGTTGGCAGATGCCCATTAGATGTATGGATTAGCACGGGGCAATAGCCGTGGCGCGGTACGTTTCTGTCGAGACAGATTTCCAGAACAAAGGTGTCCCGACAGGAAGACGTTCGAAGCAATTGATCGGTGTCTTAGGGAGCACGGAATATTCCAGCCTATGACTCGCGACTGGGGAAGACCTAGACCGACGAGGACACCTGCAATGGACGACGCAATTCTTCGTGCAGTTGACGATAACCCTAATGTCAGCGCCAGAGAAGTTGCTGCTGTACAAGATAACGTTGACCACGTCACTGTATGGAGAGTGCTACGGGAGCACCAGTTGTTTCCGTTCCTTGTACAGCGTGTGCAGGCACTATCAGCAGCTGATTGGCCTCCACGGGTATCCTTCTGCGAATGGTTCATCCAACAATGTGTTAATCCTCATTTCAGTGCAAATGTTCTCTTTACGGATGAGGCTTCATTCCAACGTGATCAAATTGTAAATTTTCACAATCAACATGTGTGGGCTGACGAGAATCCGCACGCAATTGTGCAATCACGTCATCAACACAGATTTTCTGTGAACGTTTGGGCATGCATTGTTGGTGTCGTCTTGATTGGGCCCCATGTTCTTCCACCTACGCTCAATGGAGCACTTTATCATGATTTCATACGGGATACTCTACCTGTGCTGCTACAACATGTGCCTTTACAAGTACGACACAACATGTGGTTCATGCACGATGAAGCTCCTGCACATTTCAGTCGAAGTGTTCGTTCGCTTCTCAACAACATATTCGGTGACCGATGGATTGGTAGAGGCTGACCAATTCCGTGGCCTCCACGCTCTCCTGACCTCAACCCTCTTGACTTTCATTTATGGGGGCATTTGAAAGCTCTTGTCTACGCAACCCCGGTACCAAATGTAGAGACTCTTCGTGCTCGTATTGTGGACGGCTGTGTTACAATACGCCATTCTCCAGGGCTGCATCAGCGCATCAGGGATTCCATGCGACGGAGGGTGGATGCATGTATCTTCACTAACGGAGGACATTTTGAACATTTCCTGTAACAAAGTGTTTGAAGTCACGCTGGTACGTTCTGTTGCTGTGTGTTTCCATTCCATGTTTAATGTGATTTGAAGAGAAGTAATAAAATGAGCTCTAACATGGAAAGTAAGCGTTTCCGGACACATGTCCACATAAAATATTTTCTTTCTTTGTGTGTGAGGAATGTTTCCTGAAAGTTTGGCCGTGCCTTTTTGTAACACCCTGTATATGAAGCATGTACCGTTCGAAAACGCGGTGAGTGAAGAATTGCGGAATATTGCTCGGAGGCAAGACAGAGACGAAGTGTGAGGGCCAGTTAAGACCCGTTTACTAACCGAAAGAGCGTCTCCCTTACGCAAATTTTACACGGTGAAAAAGACATCCTGTTCTTTCGAAAGCACGGACAGGGGACCGAGTCGCGTTTGTGTGTGCCAAACGAGTTGGTTAACAAACTCATATGGTATTATGCTTATCCATTACGGATATTTTAGAACCGTGACTGTATATTGAATGTAAATAAGTTATACAGAACTGCAACCAGTCACTTTTTTTGAATAATAATGCTTTATTCCATGAACCGGTTTTCGAACCTTTTCAGGTTCAACTTCAGATGGTTTCATCTGTAATATACTGCCTGTAATATACAAGTAGAAATAAGATATCAGATTACCTGAAGTTTGTTCTAGTAGTAATTTATTTATTTATTTTATCTTGTTAAAGCCCTTCATCGCTAAGATAAATCAGTACTTTATAGATATTAATTCTAGCTGGAACAAACAGAAACTGCCTTTACCAATATCCCAGATCACTCTAATGTTAGAATAAAAATAAGTCAGCAGTTAAAGAATTTTTGTTCATGATTTTTTTAAATATTAAATGTACAGCCATACAAACAGCTTTAGTCCGTTACAACCACTATAACTCTTATACAAAAAAATTACTATAAACTGCCTGTAATATACAAGTAGAAATAAGATATCAGATCACCTGAAGTTTGTTCTTGTAGTAATTTATTTATTTATTTTATCTTGTGCTCTCATGTTATCGCCATTCTGATTAAAATACTTGCCCTTATATCGACTTTAATACATGAAAAGAACAACAAATTACATCTCTGTAGAAAGTAGGCCTATGCCATATCTTTCTGTGAAGATATTTTGTTACAAGCAGCAGTTGTAAAGCGCATGCTGGATGCTGGACAAGTGTCACTGTCAAAGTATAAATTAATATAGTTTGTGTGAAAGTGTTCTGGACATCAAAATGCAGGCAGACAGATGGACAATAACCGAAAAAAGCCGCCTATACTGTCGCAGTAAGTAAAAACTAAATTTACATCCATATCGACAGATAAGCTATAGTCATGGCGATACATTAAAGTGTGACCCATCTTTCTGCCATAGAACCAGCACCCAGCATTATGCTACTACCAGTTATGATGTAACTTCCCGGATCCTCCCGAAACCATCTGAAGATGAACCTGAAATGGTTCGAAAACCTGTTCATGGAATAAAGCATTATTATTCAAAAAAGTGACTGGTTGCAGTTCTGTATAACTTATTTACATTCATATGGTATTATCAGCCGGCCGGTGTGGCCGTGCGGTTAAAGGCGCTTCAGTCTGGAACCGCATGACCGCTACGGTCGCAGGTTAGAATCCTGCCTCGGGCATGGATGTGTGTGATGTCCTTAGGTTAGTTCGGTTTAAGTAGTTCTAAGTTCTAGGGGACTGATGACCTAAGATGTTAAGTCCCATAGTGCTCAGAGCCATTTGAACCATTTTTAATCATTAGGTAAATACCTTCAGTATTAAATTCCTTACTGCAAATACATGAGAACAAAATGGTTCAAATGGCTCTGAGCACTATGGGACTTAACATCTGTGGTCATCAGTCCCCTGGAACTTAGAACTACTTAAACCTAACTAACCTAAGGACATCACGGACATCCATGCCCGAGGCAGGATTCGAACCTGCGACCGTAGCGGTCACGCGGTTCCAGACTGAAGTGTCTAGAACCGCACGGCCACACCGGCCGGCATAGAATTTCGACTCACACGGAGGCTACGGCACCCCGGTGTAATAAAGCAGGCAAGCCACCGAATTACAAAAGAATCAGAGAGCCGTAAGCGGCGACACAGGGGGCCTTTTCGAAATCTTCCCCTACGCCCAGGTGTAAAAGTTCTGGTCAAATCACACAGGCTATCAAAGAAGCACCAGCACCTGTGCAAGAAATTTTTTAATCTATACGCAGGTCCATTTCGAGTGCGACGCATTGTACACCCAAACGCAGTACAAACTGAAACGATACGCACCAGAAAGAGCAGGGGATTGCATCACATCACCAACATTAAACTGTGCAAAACGCAATAAACGTAATGATTAGCTCCTAGTCTTATCGGCGAAGGGAAAGTGTACAAAGGGCCATAAAACCAAGTTCCATGGATCTAGAATGAGAATTTCACTCTGCAGCGGAGTGTGCGCTGATATGAAACTTCCTGGCAAATTAAAACTGTGTGCCCGACCGAGATTCGAACTCGGGATCTTTGCCTTTCGCGGGCAAGTGCTCTGCCATCTGAGCTACCGAATCACGACTCACGCCCGGTCCTCACAGCTTCACTTCTGCCAGTATCTCGTCTCCTACCTTTCAAACTTTACAGAAGTTCTCCTGCGAAACTTGCAGAACTGAAAGGCAAAGATCCCGAGTTCGAGTCTCGGTCGGCCACACAGTTTTAATCTGCCAGGAAGTTTCATATCAGCGCACACTCCGCTGCAGAGTGAAATTCTCATTCTGGAAACATCCCCCAGCCTGTGGCTAAGCCATATCTCCGCAGTATCCTTTGTTTCAGGAGTGCTAATTCTGTAAGTTTCGCAGGAGAACTTCTGTAAGGTTTGGAAGGTAGGAGACGAGATACTGGTAGAAGTGAAACTGTGAGGACCGGGCGTGAGTCGTGCTTCGGTAGCTCAGATGGTAGAGCACTTGCCCGCGAAAGGCAAAGTTCCCGAGTTCGAGTCTCGGTCGGGCACACAGTTTTAATCTGCCAGGAAGTTTCAAGTTCCATGGAGTTCTCATACTAATGAAATATGTAATATTGCCAAGTTTGAAAGTTGTTCTTTTGGTCCATTGTATACAAGTCTTTGTGTACTAATATAAGCAGTATTTAACTGATAACCTCGTAATTTGGCAGTAATCACTATCAGATGTCAAAGCACCTCCAAAGATTCGGTTGTACCCACGCAGGAACGGGAAGCAGAACGACGAGAAATAAGCAATACGATGTATTTAGGTTGAGTGGTTGTTGCGCCATAGGAGCGCCAATGCCCGACGATAAATGACGCTGTGCATTCATTGTAGGAGATGGACGGCCCGTAATGAAGGTTGTTCGCGCCATAAGTGCGCCTTATATATATATATATATATATATATATATATATATATATATATATATATATATATATATATATATATATATACACGCAGAGTTATGCGAGTTAATTGGAGGGACCCTGAGCGAAGGGGGAGCCCTATGATATGTGTTCCAGGAACGCACGAACTAACTGGAGGAGGAGAAGCGACACGATGGGAGCAGAAGAGGGCCAATGGAGACCAAAAGCAGTGACTGAAAGCCAGGCCAGAACACATAGGAAAACCCAGGGAACGGGGAGTACACATATCCTGTTTTATTGCTAGTAAAATAACTAGACTAAGAAGTGTTAGTAATAATCTTATAATCTGCCTCGTACAGTGGATAAAAATAAAAATTTGTGTGCACTTAATAGATATCGCATGTGTAATGAACTTAAATCATGCCTACAGAGCCGAAAGTTATTACGAGAATGACGGAGCCAACCAGACAAAAAGTACGACAGTATGTCCCCCGCAGTCCGTTGAAGGCCACCGCTGAAACGTGACACCCACAGCTGAAACGTGACACCCACAGCTGAAAGCCTGCTCAAAGTCAGCAGGAAGCGCCGTTGGTATAAACACTGGTGAAGTATTAGCATTCACGCGAAATTCTAGCTTCTGTCCATGGAAATGAATGAGTGAATCTCTGTGTGAAACTGTGTGCAAGCACTTTACCTGAATGCCGACTGCTACCTTAACCGTGGGTGAGAGCAGCATAAATGCTGAACGCAGACTGTAACTAGTAGTATTCAATTTTGTGTTTTCCTTCTAATAGTTAGCACGAAAATCTCCATGTTATGGGTGCATGAAAGAAAAAGTGCAGGCCCGAGTGTGAACAACCTTCCTGTTAATCACATTCAAAGGCAGACTGACTTATTAACCAGGTGTGATAAAGACTGTAGAAGAATTGTGATGTGTTCAGTAGCTGAACAATAATTACTAACCACATGTAGTAAAGACTGATGCTTGGATACAGAAACCTAAATGTATACTTATGCAAAGAACCCTAAATACCCCTGAACCTATAAGGAATGACTCCTTTACCAATTATGAGTAGTTTGATATCCCCTTAAGGGAGGAAATTACACTACTGACCACTAAAATTGCTACACCTCGAAGATGATGTGCTACAGACGCAAAATTTAACCGACAGGAAAAAGATGCTGTGATAACCAAATGATTAGCTTTTCAGAGCATTCACACAGGGTTGGCGCCGGTGACGACACCTACAACGTGCTGAAATGAGGAAAGTTTCCAACCGATTTCTCATACACAAACAGCAGTTGACCGGCGTGGCCTGGTGAAACGTTGTTGTGGTGCCTCGTGTAAGGAGGAGAAATGCGTACCATCACGTTTCCGACTGATAAAGGTCGGATTGTAGCCTACCGCGATTGCGGTTGATCATATCGCGACATTGCTGCTCGCGTTGGTCGAGATCCAATGACTGTTAGCAGAATATGGAATCGGTGGGTTCAGGAGGGTAATACGGAACGCCGTGCTGGATCTCTGAGTCAACACATGGGGACATCTGCAAGACAACAACCATCTGCACGAACAGTTCGACGACGTTTGCAGCAGCATGGACTATCAGCTCGGAGACCACGGCTGCGGTTACCCTTGACGCTGCATCACAGACAGAAGCGCCTGCGATGGTGTACTCAACGACGAACCCGGGTGCACGAATGGCAAAACGTCATTTTTTCGGATGAATCCAGGTTCTGTTTACAGCATCATGGTGGTCGCATCCGTGTTTGGCGACATCGCGGTGAACGCACATTGGAATCGTGTATTCGTCATCACCATACTGGCGTATCACCCGGCGTGATTTTATGGGGTGCCATTTGTTACACGTCTCGGTCACCTCTTGTTCGCATTGACGGCACTTTGAACAGTGGACGTTATATTTCAGATGACCCCTGGCTCTACCCTTCATTGGATCCCTGCAAAACCCTACATTTCAGCAGGATAATGCACGACCGCATGTTGCAGGTCCTGTACGGGGCTTTCTGGATACAGAAAATGTTTGACTGCTGCCCTGTCCAGCAGATTCTCCAAATCTCTCACCAATTGAAACTTCTGGTCAATGCTGGCCGAGCAACTGGCTCGCCACAATACGCCACTCACTACTCTTGATGAACTGTGGTATCGTGTTGAAGCTGCATGGGCAGCTGTACCTGTTGTACACGCTATCCAAGCTCTATTTGACTCAATGCCCAGGCGTATCAGGGCCGTTATTACGCCCAGAGATGGTTGTTATGGGTACTGATATCTCAGGATCTATGCACCGAAATTGCGTGAAAATGTAATCACACGTCGGTTCTAGTATGATATATTTGTCCACTGAGTACCCGTTTATCATCTGCGTTTCTTCTTGGTGTAGCAATTTTAATGGCCAGTAGTGCACTTATATATATGATTGAGTGCGCATGACGTTTGTTTTGGGGCAGCCTGTTGCCCTACGTCATGTCCAATTGAAGGCAGCTTGATGCCTAGAACGTTAGACTTAATTTGGGAGCGAGTGTCCCATAATCATTTATATATCTGCTTTTCGTTTGATTTTTGTGATTAGCGTATTTGAATAATATAGAATATTTTATTCATTATTATTATAATCATTAGGTAAATACCTTCAGTATTTAATTCCTTACTGCAAATGCTTGAGAACAAAATGGTTGAAATGGCTCTGAGCACTATCGGACTTAACATCTGTAGTCATCAGTCCCCTAGAACTTAGAACTACTTAAAGCTAACTAACCTAAGGACATCAAACACATCCATGCCTGAGGCAGGATTCGAACCTGCGACTGTAGCGGTCACGCAGTTCCAGACTGAAGCACCTAGAACCGCACGGCCACACGGGCCGGCCTGCATGAGATCTGTAGTGTTGGCAGAAGAGCCAACACTGTGTTTCTAGAGGAGGCCGAAATGCACGCGTTTAATTACACGCTGACTGGCGTTAGGTCTGGAACAGGTCAGAGAAATAAGATTAGCAAAACAGGAGGTAACTGGTAGAATACTTAACTTTAATCCACAATTGTAGAACATCTCTCGTTACGGTACATGCTTCATAATATTAATTATCAATTGAATACGGCGCCTTGCTAGGTCGTAGCAAATGTAGCTGAAGGCTATGCTAACTATCGTCTCGGCAAATGAGAGCGTATTTGTCAGTGAACCTTTCCTTGCAAAGTCGGCTGTACAACTGGGCGAGTGCCAGGACGTCTCTCTAGACCTGCCGTGTGGTGGCGCTCGGTCTGCAATTACTGACAGTGGCGACACGCGGGTCCAGCGTATACTAATGGACCGCGGCCGATTTAAAGGCTACCACCTAGCAAGTGTGGTGTCTGGCTGTGACGCCACAAGAACATTAACGGTTAAGATGAAGCTAACATGGTGTTGTGTACATAGTTCCGCGTAGTCAGTGCGTACACAACTTTCCCACTTGAGCGCGCCCCGCTAAGCATAACAGCGCAGGGGCAGTGCTCATCCGTCTCCGCACTACGATATGGCGCTGCCATAGAGACGGACCAAATTCTGCTTCCGCCGATCCGCGTATTAATATGTAACGCAGCCAATGAGATTGCTGCTGACGTAGAACCTTTTCTCCTCGCGGATCACACTCGCGCAGTGATACCTGAATGCACGAGCTATTATAACGAGTGTACAGACCTCCGATTAGTCAGTCTGCATTAGTCTGTACCAGTCTGCATTTGTCTGTACCAGTCTATAGTCAAGTTTCAGTCTGTGCCTATTAAGATTATCATATTCTTGTACATAGCCATGAAGAGAAATGTATAGACACTTCGTCAAGTATCAGAGATATGTGAGAATAAGATTAACGTACCAAGACCAAAGGAACTTCAGATTGTCAATTGTAAATAGCATCTAGAATCAAGTTACGTAAGGTTCATGCTTGTTACTATTTTAAGAAATGTGTGTGAAGATTAATCAAGTTCTGTTTAATGTTGGTCACCATCAATCTGCTACTCTAAGAGTGCAAGTGGCATTTCTATCGTCTGACCTAACGGCAGAAGAAAAACACGCCACGATAAGACCACGAGACATATTGCTGACACTCGCCTACTGCATTAGAGTGACAAGTCAAATAATCTGATGGTGTGTGTACCGAAGGTCTTACAGTATGCACACCACAGAAGCACGAATTCTGTTGCTGCTGGACCATGAAGTTGTTTTTGTACGTTAATCCTTAAAACAGGTGGAAATTTAAGTTCAGGAGTACACTATTTGTTAAGAAGTGTAATGAATTGCACAATTAATTGATTGCAGAAATCTCTCAGAACAATGTGTGTTGGTCAACTACCGCGAATAGTTTCACATTTTCCTGTGTCAGAGAGGAAGACACCACCAGTATGAGTATGCCTGCAACAGACCTGGCGTTCGCCGTGCCTAGCTGACGTGACGTCACGAACAAGCGCCGAAGCCTTCCTTTGAGTCGGTGTTGCACACGTCCGGCACGCCTTCCCAGGCGTGGCAGAATGAAACGTGCCCTTAGCGCTAGGATTTCACCCGGAACAAGTCCCGCCCATTCACCCCCCCCCCCCCCTCCTCCACGCCTCTTCATAGTGTAAGGCCCTCCCCTAAACAGCCGCCAGTTCCCAGTTCCGCAAACTGGAAGCTATAACAAAGTTGTTATCGTCACAGTCCAACACACGTTACACTGTGATGAAATTCAGTAATGATAAGAAATTTAAGTTGTTGTGGATGGTAATATAACATGAATTTGCATTATTAAAGAAATAAAAATATTTATAGGGAATTGATAGCATCGCCAGCAATAGAAAACGAAAAAATAACGTGATGTTATTTAAGGGCAATAAGGACAAATTTTCATTAACTAATTCACTTATTAATAATACGTTTATTTGAGGGTAACAGCAGAGCAAACATACAATGCGAAAACAATGGTCTTGAATCTGTTATGTAGATAGTAAAGCCACGGATGCAGTCGACTAACTCTGTTGTCTAAAATCAACGTTATATAGAAATAAGTGAAAGTCGTTTTGTTTATGTAGGCCCTCATAGTAACTCACGAAAATTAAAGAATGTAAGAATGCCATAAAGTAGAAATGCCTAATGAAGGCAGTGCGATATTTCCTTGTATGACATATTTCGTTGGTATTTGCATGGGTAATGGGTGAATTTTAACTTGTAAATTCTTCCAATGCCATACCTGCGCATTATAAACGAGGTTACAAAGAATTGTGGCTGTTTCTGCGTGATTAATGTACTATATGCTGTTGCAAACGTCTCAGGGAAATAATCTGTCGTTATTCTTTGTACTGTCTATTTTTAACCAAAAGATTCATTAATTTTGTAAATTTCATTCAAACCATTTTTAAAAAATAATAATGATGATGTGTATGTTTGTCACAGAACAGTCATGGAGGAAATAAATGCTGCAGTGTTTCACGGCTGTAAAACGTCCTTCATGCTGTGCTAGCTCTTCTTCCACCCCTAAAACTTTTCAGCAAAACTATTCAGTGAATAACACGCGAAAACAGCGTGGATCGATCTAGCAGGAACAAAGTAATTTTGATGCCCTCTGGAATTATAGTGAACACTGACTCCTGTTTCGCGTATACTGTCTGAGTTCTGAAACTCAGAGTGTCAAGTTTACCGTGGTTCATATTTCTCCGAGCAAATTATTATTTGAGGGTAGGTTTATCCTGTTTTAGCTTTGGGTGCTTTTTCTCACACAGAAGTATGTTTCTTCATAGGCTATTCATCTAAATACTGAGTTCTCGTATTTAAGGAATTCAGTGCTAAATTGTTTTCTCTTATGTTTGCTGTGGAAGTACCTGGCACAACTGAGGCCAACTGTGCACGTTTTTTGTAACGTGTCTTTTAACTATCTGGCGAAATTTAAGACCTGGCAAGATATTAATTTAACATTCACTCCGAGCGAGTGCAGCCGAACGCGGTAAACCACGTGGGTCAACTGGAAAGATGCCAAGGCGCCGAACAAAGACCGGGAAAACCGGGGGTGAGTGGGCGGGGCTTGTTCCGGGTGAAATCCTGGCGCTAACGATTCCTCAGAATGAAAGAAGCAGCGCGCATTGCGGTCGCTGACCTCGTCGCCCGGGGCGCCTGTCAACAAGCAAGACACACCTCCCAGCCACAGCTGAGACGGCAACGGCCACCACGCAGGTGGTTCCCCACCGAGCGCCGTCACGCGCGCTCACGTAAGACGCCCATTCACAGCCCGACCGGTCCGCCGAACAGCTCGCTTACGGTACCCCCGACAAGTCGGGCTGTGTGGTCACCCCACCCCCCACCCCCCACCCCTCCGACCACTGGGTGGCCTGTACCTGCGAGCGCTCAGTCGTGTGGCAGCGCTCACCATGCCAAAACAAAAAGGAAAACTTGCTGTGGCTGCAGCAGTGATGTTATGTGTAGATGAAGACAAGAAAAAGAAACTGTTATGGATGAAAGAATGGTTGAGAGATAAATCCAAGTTTTCTCACATACATCTGTTACGTACGCTCCAAGTTCAAGAGCCTACAGACTATAAAAACTTCTTACGTATGGATGACAATACTTTTTGTGAATTACTGGCTCTCATACGGCCTAAAATCGAGAAGAAAGAAACGCATATAAGAACTACCATCACTGCTGAGGAGAGACTAAAGTGCGCGTCATTTATGATGGCGGCCGAGTTTAGGTACATTCTGCGCATCTGACGTCACAAAACACAGTCAGCCAATGAACAGAGAACGACGTTGCCAGAGCTCAACTGCAGTGCAGAGCACGGACGAGTGTCTTCAGTTTTAGAAATGTTCAGTCATAAATAAAGAAATTGAACAAAAGCAATATCTTGATAGCAGACTTTCTTTTATAGAAAGTTTGGAGAAAGCATTCAATACACCAGTTGCTTCAAATTCTATTAATTAATTAAACCAAACAAGCAATAAGCCTCCTAATTCAGGCGATAGCAAGGAAAGGTGTTTGTATCATTCTCACTAACCACTCTTTCCCAATAAAGAACAGCAGTAATTATTTTCTATTATACTTCGACGAAACGTGAGTAATTCATAGTCATACCAACAGTGTTTGTCGGTATTTTGCGAGATATTTGAAAGTCCTCCGGGAGATGTATTGAATGACGAGCTGCGACAGCTTGATGGTTAAAGTGTATGGCTGCTAAGTGAAAGGTTCTGAGTTCAAATAGCCGGCACGGTAGCTCAGCATGTTCGGTCAGAGTGCTGGTTGGCTTCTGTAATAAAAAACTGAGTGGAAGGATCAACCACCGAACTTGAACAGGATGTCTTGCGACGTCCGCAACGACCAAACACAACGATCAATAATGAACAAAACGCAAAAAAAAAGCCTTGATCGGTGCTTAATATTTTCTTTATTTAAAAACAATATCGAAGTGTCTTACTTCATGAATTTTATTCGTTTTATTCGTTTTAATGTAATTTTTTGAAATTTCTAGTGGCAACTAAAATTGACCATACGGAAAGTATACACTATGGACTTTTACCTCTGCAAACTCTTCAGAATTTCATGCAATGGTTTACATCTAATGCTCCACAATAACTGTGTTGAACATCGAAACATTTATGGGGGGAAGGTATCAGTCAAGAAGATGTGTAAAAATCAAATTTTTGGGCCAAATAGTTTTTGTGAAATCGAATGATAAAGTGCGTCAAACCAGTTGAAACACCGTGTGTCTGCACAGGCGAGCAGTGCAGTGATGACAAAATCGCGCACATCGCAGAATGCGGGGAGCACGTCTCTGCAGCAGCGAAAGGGTTAATGCGGCTGTGGTGGCTTTACGAGGTGCATTCAAGTTCTAAGGCCTCTGATTTTTTTTCTAATTAACTACTCACCCGAAATCGATGAAACTGGCGTTACTTCTCGACGTAATCGCCCTGCAGACGTACACATTTTTCACAATGCTGACGCCATGATTCCAAGGCAGCGGCGAAGGCTTCTTTAGGAGTCTGTTTTGACCACTGGAAAATCGCTGAGGCAATAGCAGCACGGCTGGTGATTGTGCGGCCACGGAGAGTGTCTTTCATTGTTGGAAAAAGCCAAAAGTCACTAGGAGCCAGGTCAGGTGAGTAGGGAGCTTGAGGAATCACTTCAAAGTTGTTATCACGAAGAAACTGTTGCGTAACATTAGCTCTATGTGCGAGTGCGTTGTCTTGGTGAAACAGCACACGCGCAGCCCTTCCCGGATGTTTTTGTTGCAGTGCAGGAAGGAATTTGTTCTTCAAAACATTTTCGTAGGATGCACCTGTTACCGTAGTGCCCTTTGGAACGCAATGGGCAAGGATTACGCCCTCGCTGTCCCAGAACATGGACACCATCATTTTTTCAGCACTGGCGGTTACCCGAAATTTTTTTGGTGGCGGTGAATCTGTGTGCTTCCATTGAGCTGACTGGCGCATTGTTTCTGGATAGAAAAATGGCATCCACGTCTCATCCATTGTCACAACCGACGAAAAGAAAGTCCCATTCATGCTGTCGTTGCGCGCCAACATTGTTTGGCAACATGCCACACGGGCAGCAATGTGCTCGTCCGTCAGCATTCGTGGCGCCCACCTGGATGACACTTTTCGCATTTTCAGGTCGTCATACAGGATTGTGTGCACAGAACCCACAGAAATGCCAACTCTGGAGGCGATCTGTTCAACAGTCATTCGGCGATCCCCCGAAACAATTGTCTCCACTTTCTCGATCATGTCGTCAGACCGGCTTGTGCGAGCCCGAGGTTGTTTCGGTTTGTTGTCACACGATGTTCTGCCTTCATTAAACTGTCGCACCCATGAACGCACTTTCGACACATCCATAACTCCATCACCACATGTCTCCTTCAACTGTCGATGAATTTCAATTGGTTTCATACCACGCAAATTCAGAAAACGAATGATTGCACGCTGTTCAAGTAAGGAAAACGTCGCCATTTTAAGTATTTAAAACAGTTCTCATTCTCGCCGCTGGCGGTAAAATTCCATCTGCCGTATGGTGCTGCATCTCTGGGACGTATTGACAATGAACGCGGCCTCATTTTAAAACGATGCACATGTTTCTATCTCTTTCCAGTCCGGAGAAAAAAAATCGGAGGCCTTAGAACTTGAATGCACCTCGTACTTCATAAACTGCGCGCTCCCCCCGATTGTGATTTCTGGCTACAGGCAGAAGCTATGAAGACCTGAAATACAGCTGTGCTATTTCATCTCAGCTGCTTGGAAAAATCATCCCCGAAACGTGTTGGGCCATCTTTGACACACTGCAACCAATATATTTAAGAGTAAGTGGATCACCTTTTATTCAGATTAAAAATAATGTTTTAAATATTTGCAGCCACTTTCACCAGTTGCTATTTCAGTTGTGCTTCATCATATAGATAAGAAAAAACTTATTTCGTTATTGAATGTTTCAATTGTGTGTACAAACATGTTTCGCCTATTCACGTTAATCATTTTCAGTGGTCTTACTGGTCTCCGTCGTTTTTGAGGTCGTTGTTTTATAGGCTGATTCTTAATATTTCATGCACGCTCAAATAAAAAATGTTTTGTTGAGTCAGGTCAGGTTTTATTGCTATTTCATTTTTTAAATAAGGCACTTAAGAAATTTTTCAACATAAATATGCGGATTATGGTTTGAAAACTGTCTTACATTTGGATGAAGTCTAAATCATGCATAAGAAATCGTACATTAACATCATTTTATGGAAGAAATGCTCTAGTCAAAGACTTTCGTATGTGTTTGGTAACTGGAATGTCTCTCTTGAGGCACCAAGAATAGTCCACAAGCATGTTATCATCCTAGCGAACCTGGTAACTTTTCTCCATGACTCTGATACACTTTATGAAGCTCACCCTGCCCCTGTCTATAGTCTCCATAGTTGTGTCAGCAAAGTAATCTAATGTGAGCTGAGAAAGTGCATTTTTATTGACGTATGAACACCATGTATTATGAAGTTTTGCCGAAATTTCTAGGCTGTTTTGGGCTCATACAGATGCCAAGAAAGATTTTTTACTATAGATTACAATATCAGACAGGCATTTATCAGTGTATCCTCCACACTCTCATCACTCTCATCGAATTGTGAGTCTTTCATAAGCTCGCTGATCTGAGGGCATTAAATTTAGCCTCAATGAAACATGGAAATTTGTTTTAACGAAGTAAAAGCCCTAGTTTCTTTGTTCACTGCCATCATATAGAACCTCATCAAACAAACTTTAATGTGCAGCAGTGAAAGTGGAATTGTCAGAGGATTCAGGAGGGCTTGTGACTTGACGTTGTGCAAACCAGATGAAAGAGAAGGTCTTGATTATTAGATGCTTTAGCTCCAAAGAATTCAACATACATTTTCGTCACAAAAGGAGTGGTGTTTAACTTCTAGTGTGGCTTAATGACTTATCCAATATGCAGAAAAATCGTCAGGACAATTCTTGCACTTTCGATTCATTTTGTAACAACATTGCTTTCACTCAGGAAACAAGTCATGCTACTTTCCAGCTTACTGCAATATGTCATGGAAATAATTCTGCCTTGTGACAAACTTAAAAATTTCGAACGCTTGAATCGCTTATATACCTAATAGGCCACTACCTGAAAATTGAGGTAGGGAAAAAACCTGACCTGATTGAGCAAAGTGAGTTACATTTTTTAATTCAGCGTGCACTAAATATACAAGATCACCTAAAAATAACCGTGACCTCAGAAAAGAAGTTTTGAAATACAAACTAGTGTAATATAAAGAAAATAATTTTCTTTTCAGAATATTTATAATTATCTAATTTTCCTTTTGTTATTGAGCACTCAGAATGCCTAGCATGAGTAGAGGAAACGTGTTTGGTACACACATATGAAATATTCAGTTGGTAAAGTGAGAATTGACATATAAATTTGACTAAAACGTATAGGTTTGCTTACGGGACCGAGTGGTGGAGTCGTGCAGCAAACACGCCTTCTTCCAACTATCTGATGGCACGCACAACAAGACGTGCGCCGCCCTGTAAATCAGACGGCACCACCGCACGAGGAAGGAAGAAGAGGACTACAACTCTACAAAACGGAGCAGAGAAACGAGACGTGTTGCGCCAAGGCAAAACCAGAGCGCAAACGCCCACCTAATCGAAACGCCCACCTAACCGCCATGACGACATTTAACGTCGGCCACGAGAGACGTCGCCGATGGGGGCCTGTCGCACCAAGAGACGTGCCTCCCACACGCACACCAGACCGCTGTCACCATTGTGTCTGTGTCGCTAAACTGAGACGACAAACTACGGAGGTGCTGTCAACCTCCAGCAGCATTCTACTGCTACAGAGACAGGAGACACGAGCTGCAACCGACGACTTTTCGGAGGAGAAGACCCGGGCGTGACAACGAACGTTACTCCAAACGCCCACACACGTGTCCCCAAATACAGTGTCGTTTTAGATTAGATTAGATTTACTTTCATTCCAATCGATCCGTAGTGAGGAGGTCCTCCAGGATGTGGAACATGTCAGAAAAACAACAATACATGACAAATATTTACAACTAGAACAAATAAGCTAATGTACCATTCCACAGGTATCAAGTGGAATTATCGTCATTTTTCATTGAACACTGTATGAAAGAGTCATTTTGCAAATACTAATGCAAGGAATTTACACTCCTGGAAATGGAAAAAAGAACACATTGACACCGGTGTGTCAGACCCACCATACTTGCTCCGGACACTGCGAGAGGGCTGTACAAGCAATGATCACACGCACGGCACAGCGGACACACCAGGAACCGTGGTGTTGGCCGTCGAATGGCGCTAGCTGCGCAGCATTTGTGCACCGCCGCCGTCAGTGTCAGCCAGTTTGCCGTGGCATACGGAGCTCCATCGCAGTCTTTAACAATGGTAGCATGCCGCGACAGCGTGGACGTGAACCGTATGTGCAGTTGACGGACTTTGAGCGAGGGCGTATAGTGGGCATGCGGGAGGCCGGGTGGACGTACCGCCGAATTGCTCAACACGTGGGGCGTGAGGTCTCCACAGTACATCGATGTTGTCGCCAGTGGTCGGCGGAAGGTGCACGTGCCCGTCGACCTGGGACCGGACCGCAGCGACGCACGGATTCACGCCAAGACCGTAGGATCCTACGCAGTGCCGTAGGGTCCCGCACCGCCACTTCCCAGCAAATTAGGGACACTGTTGCTCCTGGGGTATCGGCGAGGACCATTCGCAACCGTCTCCATGAAGCTGGGCTACGGTCCCGCACACCGTTAGGCCGTCTTCCGCTCACGCCCCCACATCGTGCAGCCCGCCTCCAGTGGTGTCGCGACAGGCGTGAATGGAGGGACGAATGGAGACGTGTCGTCTTCAGCGATGAGAGTCGCTTCTGCCTTGGTGCCAATGATGGTCGTATGCGTGTTTGGCGCCGTGCAGGTGAGCGCCACAATCAGGACTGCATACGACCGAGGCACACAGGGCCAACACCCGGCATCATGGTGTGGGGAGCGATCTCCTACACTGGCCGTACATCACTGGTGATCGTCGAGGGGTCACTGAATAGTGCACGGTACATCCAAACCGTCATCGAACCCATCGTTCTACCATTCCTAGACCGGCAAGGGAATTTGCTGTTCCAACAGGACAATGCACGTCCGCATGTATCCCGTGCCACCCAATGTGCTCTAGAAGGTGTAAGTCAACTACCCTGGCCAGCAAGATCTCCGGATCTGTCCCCCATTGAGCATGTTTGGGACTGGATGAAACGTCGTCTCACGCGGTCTGCACGTCCAGCACGAACGCTGGTCCAACTGAGGCGCCAGGTGGAAATGGCATGGCAAGCCGTTCCACAGGACCACATCCAGCATCTCTACGATCGTCTCCATGGGAGAATAGCAGCCTGCATTGCTGCGAAAGGTGGATATACACTGTACTAGTGCCGACATTGTGCATGCTCTGTTGCCTGTGTCTATGTGCCTGTGGTTCTGTCAGTGTGATCATGTGATGTATCTGACCCCAGGAATGTGTCAATAAAGTTTCCCCTTCCTGGGACAATGAATTCACGGTGTTCTTATTTCAATTTCCAGGAGTGTAAATTTAAAAAGTTTTTTATTTATTTATAAGGTAAATAGTTTTGGACAAGAAGAGAATAGAAGCTTTCGAAATGTGGTGCTACAGAAGAATGCTGAAGATTAGATGGGTAGATCATATAACTAATGAGGAGGTATTGAATAGAATTGGGGAGAAGAGGAGTTTGTGGCACAACTTGACAAGAAGAAGGGACCAGTTGGTAGGACATGTTCTGAGGCATCAAGGGATCACAAATTTAGCATTGGAAGGCAGCGTGGAGGGTAAAAATCGTAGAGGGAGACCAAGAGATGAATACACTAAGCAGATTCAGAAGGATGTAGGTTGCAGTAAGTACTGGGAGATGAAGAAGCCTGCACAGGATAGAGTAGCATGGAGAGCTGCATCAAACCAGTCTCAGGACTGAAGACCACAACAACAAGGTAATAAACATATAATACAACTACTATAATACTTATTTACAATGAACACATTACTGCACTGAAATTGTGCAGAAGTTTTATATATATATAAATCAGTTGGTTTTACTGAGAAAGTCATCAGTGGAGTAGAAGGAGTTGGCCACCAATAAATCCTTTAGGCTTCTCTTAAAGTGAATTTCATTGGTTGTTAACTTTTTTATGGCTGCTGGCAAGTTATTGAAAATGTGTGTTCCTGAATAATGCACACCTTTTTGTACAAGACTAAATGACTTTAAAACCTTATGAAGATCATTTTTATTTCTAGTATTTATTCCATGGATTGAGCTGTTGGTTTGAAAAAGTGATATATTTTTAATGACAAATTTCATTAAGGAATAAATATATTGGGAAGCAGTAGTTAGTATCCCTAGTTCACTAAACAGGCTTCTGCAGGATGTTCTTGAGTTAAAACCACATATAACTCTTACTCCACGTTTTTATATCCGGAAAACTTTAGCTTGGCTTGATGAATTACCCCAAAAAATAATCCCATATGACATTATGGAATGAAAGTAAGCATAGTATGCCAAATTTTTCATTTTTATATCCCCTATGTCTGCCAAAATTCGCATTGCAAACAGCGATTTGTTAAGACGCTTCAGCAGTTCTGTGGTGTGCTCCTCCCAGTTGAATTTATTATCAAGCTGTAATACCAAGAATTTAACACCGTCCACTTTTTCTATCTTCTTGTCATCGTATGTTAGACATATACTCGCGGGACACCCTTTACTAGTTCTGAACTGTATGTAGTGTGTTTTTTCAAAGTTTAGTGACAAGGAATTGGCTAGCAACCAGTGATTAATGTCCACAAATATTTTATTAGCTGATCATTCTAAGACTACACTTGATTTGCTATTTATTGCAATGTTTGTATCATCGGCAAACAAAACTAACTTGGCATCTGGTAATGTTACTGATGAAAGGTCATTGATATACACAAGAAAAAGTAAGGGCCCCAAAATGGAACCTTGTGGGACCCCACATGTAATTAGTTCCCAGTTGGATGATACCTGGTAGCTTGATACATGTCTCTTTCCTAATAACACCCTTTGCTTCCTGCCAGAGATATAAGATTTGAACCATTTTGCAGCATTTCCTGTTACACTATAATATTCTAATTTACTTAAAAGGATATTGTGATTTACACGGTCAAATGCCTTTGACAGATCACAAAATATACCAGTTGCCTGCAATTTTTTGTCTAATGAATTAAGCACATTTTCACTGTAAGTGTAGATAGCCTTCTCAATATCAGAACCTTTTAGAAATCCAAACTGTGACTTTGACAGTATGTTATCTGAGATAAGATGATTATAAAGGCGACTGTACATTACTTTTTCTAAAATTTTTGAGAATGCTGGCAACAGTGAAATTGGACGGAAATTTGATGCTATTTCTTTATCTCCCTTCTTAAACAATGGTCCCCTGGTAGTCAATCCTCCAAGTCGCCTTAAGAAGAAACGTCCACCCCGGCACCCCTGATACACCCAGTGAAAACCACGTGTGACGAAGACTGAAGCAAACAGGACGTCATCAGTGTACATAAAATTGTTTCATTATTTTGATGTGTTTTTGTGTTCAAAGTGTGATGTTTCAAATTTTGTGGTCACAAGCACCATGATGCTGTGACTCAGCAAACAGTTTTAAACTATTATTTACGTTTGTGTTGATGAATTCTATTATGCAAAAACTGTGCTTATATGAGCCCTTGCAATAGCAATCACACATTTCAGTGTCAATTGGTGGTTTTCTTCGAAGTTTACCACTAGGTATTTTTAAGTATCCTGTGCAGCGCTAGGGGCCATTGATCCCATCTGACCTACGTTCCTTGCCACATTTCTGTTTTATGTGCCCCATAATAAATATCACAAGGTCATAAACAATTATGCTGTGAAGCAGCAGTCCTTGTGTAATTATTCATATCCGTGAAGCGATCCATTTTTTTTGCAGAGTTTAATTAGTGTGCCTAGCTTTAAATATTGAATGTCTTTATCATTAGTGTCTATGTGCTATATTTGTAAACGTTCACTTAATGACCAGGCGCTTCAGTCGGGAACTGCGTGACCGCTACGGTCGCAGGTTCGAATCCTGCCTCGGGTATGGATGTGTGTGATGTCCTTAGGTTCGTTAGGTTTAAGTAGTTCTAAGTTCTAGGCGACTGATGACCTCAGAAGTTAAGTCGCATAGTGCTCAGAGCCATTTGAACCATTTGAACTTAATGACCAGCATCACTGGATAGTGAACATACGATGATTTTATGCCCTCAAATGAGAGGACAAAATGTAATGCATGTCATATGATTTTCTATAACTATCTAAATTTAAATGTTATTTTCATTTTTTGAGGTCTCTTAATTTTCAGGAGAAACCTGCCTGAAAGGGAAGCAATGTATTATTATTATTTATGTTTGTACAATAATTCATTTTTCTTTTGCACAATGGTAGTTCATAAGACTAACTTTGAATGCCAAAGGTTTATCTATGATGATTATTATTACTATTGGTATGATATTTGTGTATTATTATTTATGTTTGTAGAATAATTCACCTTTTCCACAATTGTGGTTCATAAGACTAATTGTAAATGTCAAATATTATCTGTATTACCATTATTAGTACTATCTGTGACTCATATTAGAAAAGGTTCACGCAATAACCAGCCTCACTGGACATACAGATTTTAATGTTTGTTTTGAATCTCATCCTGTCATAAATTGTGTAAACTTAAATTTTGCTTAATTTAAATGTTTGTCTCCAAAATTTTAGGGTGGAAACCCACCTGTAGGGATATTTGCCATACTGTTAGGCTACAAGACCCCTTCAGGGTGCCTATAGGAAGATAATGTTTCAACTTTGATTGCACTCTCCACTTTATTTTGTTGTTTGTCTGGTTTAAGGAAATGGACCGAAATTGTCCTCCCATCGGAAGAACATTCCGAATCATTTCGTTCCATCTACGCACGGGGTAATGAAACGGTACTGTATGTACAGTTCCATGATTAAATACGATGTTTTGCAATCGTACCTTCTTAAAAGGACAGCATAATCGATAAATATTCACGGGTGCGGCCACTTGCCGTTTTTCTCTCTCTCTCTCGTAACGCGGCCCCACCGCAGGCGCCACAGAATTCCTATGATGTACGATGGAACGTTATTATGTTGTAGAATATTTATTATGGTGTAGAATATTTATTTAATGTTAATATGTTCACGCACGTGAAATATCCTTTACAACCTATTCCTATCCTTCCTGAAGCGATGTCAGCCATTAGTTTGGAAGCAGACCATTCTTGGTAGACTGTAGTAGTGCCAACTTTGTTTCCTTGGGCTTGAGTGGCAGAGATCGACCACAGAAAAAACTTTGTCAAAGAGAATGTGAGAACATAGGGTTTAGCGGGGAGAGGTTGGTCAGGCTACCCCATCCACCGAATACCAAAGGCTCTCAGGAGCTCCGCCATGGTAAGTGGCTGTTCTGCGAAGAAAGGGTTAAGCGAGTGTGCGTGCCTTCAGCATGTCCGTCTCGACTGGTAATGGAAAAAGGTATTG
This sequence comes from Schistocerca nitens, assembly GCF_023898315.1. Lineage (NCBI taxonomy): Eukaryota > Metazoa > Arthropoda > Insecta > Orthoptera > Acrididae > Schistocerca > Schistocerca nitens. The sequence continues at coordinate 170,942,990 of NC_064623.1, forward strand.
GAATACTAGATATTTGTGACTAACCCACTCTTTTTCAGCCCAGCGTTGAATAGGGAAACCAATGATTCCGCTCATGGTTATTTTGATTATTTTCTGTTGTATGATTTTTGTGTATTGAGAGTGATATACAGGGTGTTTCAAAAATGACCGGTATACTTGAAACGGCAATAAAAACTAAAACAAGCAGCGATAGAAATACACCGTTTGTTGCAATATGCTTGGGACAACAGTACATTTTCAGGCAGACAAACTTTCGAAATTCCAGTAGTTACAATTTTCAACAACAGATGGCGCTGCGGTCTGGGAAACTCTATAGTACGATATTTTCCACATATCCACCATGCGTAGCAATAATATGGCGTAGTCTCTGAATGAAATTACCCGAAACCTTTGACAACGTGTCTGGCGGAATGGCTTCACATGCAGATGAGATGTACTGCTTCAGCTGTTCAATTGTTTCTGGATTCTGGCGGTACACCTGGTCTTTCAAGTGTCCCCACAGAAAGAAGTCACAGGGGTTCATGTCTGGCGAATAGGGAGGCCAATCCACGCCGCCTCCTGTATGTTTCGGATAGCCCAAAGCAATCACACGATCATCGAAATATTCATTCAGGAAATTAAAGACGTCGGCCGCGTGATGTGGCCGGGCACCATCTTGCATAAACCACGAGGTGTTCGCAGTGTCGTCTAAGGCAGTTTGTACCGCCACAAATTCACGAAGAATGTCCAGATAGCGTGATGCAGTAATCGTTTCGGATCTGAAAAATGGGCCAATGATTCCTTTGGAAGAAATGGCGGCCCAGACCAGTACTTTTTGAGGATGCAGGGACGATGGGACTGCAACATGGGGCTTTTCGGTTCCCCATATGCGCCAGTTCTGTTTATTGACGAAGCCGTCCAGGTAAAAATAAGCTTCGTCAGTAAACCAAATGCTGCCCACATGCATATCGCCGTCATCAATCCTGTGCACTATATCGTTAGCGAATGTCTCTCGTGCAGCAATGGTAGCGGCGCTGAGGGATTGCCGCGTTTGAATTTTGTATGGATAGAGGTGTAAACTCTGGCGCATGAGACGATACGTGGACGTTGGCGTCATTTGGACCGCAGCTGCAACACGGCGAACGGAAACCCGAGGCCGCTGTCGGATCACCTGCTGCACTAGCTGCGCGTTGCCTTTCCAGCACGTTCATCCGTCGCGTTCCCAGTCCGTTGAAATTTTTCAAACAGATCCTTTATTGTATCGCTTTTCGGTCCTTTGGTTACATTAAACCTCCGTTGAAAACTTCGTCTTGTTGCAACAACACTGTGTTCTAGGCGGTGGAATTCCAACACCAGAGAAATCCTCTGTTCTAAGGAATAAACCATGTTGTCTACAGCACACTTGCACGTTGTGAACAGCACACGCTTGCAGCAGAAAGACGACGTACAGAATGGCGCACCCACAGACTTCGTTGTCTTCTATATCTTTCACATCACTTGCAGCGCCATCTGTTGTTGAAAATTGTAACTACTGTAATTTCGAAAGTTTGTCCGCCTGAAAATGTACTGTTGTCCCAAGCATATTGCAACAAACGGTGTATTTCTATCGCTGCTCGTTTAGTTTTTATTGCCGTTTCAAATATACCGGTCATTTTTGAAACACCCTGTATGTATGCCTTTGTGTTCACGCCACGGGGTAGGCAACGTTAGGCTTGGGTAGTGAAATTATCCATCTATACGATAGAGTTAGGTAACAAACTGTGTGACTTTCAGTTTATTTGTGTTAGGAATTTTGGAAGGGTTTATTGATTTTTTAATGTGTGTTTTCTGTGTACAAATAGGTGCCACGTGCTCCACGTGTGACGAACTAGTAACAAGGCAGCTACACTAGCCTATAGAAACTCGAGTAGAAGCAACAGACTATTTAAATAAACTGCTACCGCCTCAGGGTACAGGCACTTACACACTTTCAACCGTTTGATTAAAATCTTGTAAGCATGTGGAAAGCCACTTTGAACCCACGTGGTCTTAGCCACCAACTGCACATGCAGTATCCTTTGATACTGGCTAAATTATAACTGAAGCTGCTATACAGTACAGTATAGGAGCATAGAAAAGAAAGCTTTATCGTCTAATGCCAAGCCGATCTCTGTCCTCACCCCATTGCATGCTAGTATTCAATCTGTGCACTAGGTGCAAGTTTGAGCTCTTGTCTATCCTGTCCTATGTGTTTTAATATTAAAGTAGCGGGAAAATTACTAGTGGCTCATGAGATGCAATCCCGTCCGTTAAGAATTCCACCTTTCCCAGAAATAGCGTGTGTGTTGCGTGCAGTTGTGTAAAGTAATAACAGGCTTCACCTCCACCCAACATTATATTAAATTATGAAAGAAATAAAGCAAATTTATTCAGAATAACTTCAGTATGCTATGCTTGAACAAACCCGATACCCTTTTAACAATTATAAATATTAATGGCACAGACTGCCAATAGGTATGCTGAGTTCTATGACGGAAAACTCCTTCATTCATCCCTCCAAAAGAATCCATTGCGCAATATTCGTGTTCAATATCCACACCCATAGAGGGCTGTAATACGGATGAAGGAGGTTTCTGAGAACCTATGACATAAAAAAAAGTAAAATATCCCTAAACATGTTGTTGTTGTGGTCTTCAGTCCTGAGGCTGGTTTGATGCAGCTCTCCTTGCTACTCTATCCTGTGCAAGCCTCTTCATCTCCCAATACCTACTGCAGCCTACATCCTTCTGAATCTGCTCAGCGTATTCATCTCTTGGTCTCCCTCTACGATTTTTACCCTCCACGCTGCCCTCCAATGCTAAATTTGTGATCCCTTGATGCCTCAGAACATGTCCTACCAACCGGATCGTTCTTCTTGTCAAGTTGTGCCACAAACTCCTCTTTTCCCCAATTCTATTCAATACCTCCTCATTAGTTATGTGGTCTACCCATCTGATCTTCAGAATTCTTCTGTAGCACCACATTTCGAAAGCTTCTATTCTCTTTTTGTCCAAACTATTTACTGTCAATGTTTCATTTCCATACATGGCTACACTCCATACAAATACTTCCTGACACTTAAATCAATACTCGATGTTAACAAATTCCTCTTCTTCAGAAACGCTTTCCTTGCCATTGCCAGTCTACGTTTTATATCCTCTCTACTTCGACCATCATCAGTTATTTTGCTCCCCAGATGGCAGAACTCCTTTACTACTTTAAGCGTCTCCTTTCCTAATCTAATTCCCGCAGCATAGCCCGACTTAATTCGACCTCATTCCATTATCCACGTTTTCCTTTTGTTGATCTTCATCTTATACCCTCCCTTCAAGACACTGTCCATTCCGTTAAAATGCTCTTCCAAGTCCTTTGCTGTCTCTGACAGAACTGCAATGTCATCGGCGTACCTCAAAGTTTTTATTTCTTCTCCATGGATTTTAATACCAACTCGGAACTTTTCTTCCGTTTCCTTTACTGCTTGCTCAATATACAGATTGAACAACATCGGGGATAGGCTACAACCCTGTCTTACTCCCTTCCCAACCACTGCTTCCCTTTAATGTCCCTCGACTCTTATAACTGCCATCTGGTTTCTGTACAAATTGTAAATAGCCTTTCGCTCCTTGTATTTTACCCCTGCCACCTTTAGAATTTGAAAGAGAGTATTCCAATCAACATTGTCAAAAGCTTTCTCTAAGTCTACAAATGCTAGAAACGTAGGTTTGCCTTTCCTTAATCTTCCTTCTAAGATAAGTCGTAGGGTCAGTATTGCCTCACGTGTTCCAACATTTCTACAGAATCTAAACTGATCTTCCCCGAGGTCGACTTCTACCAGTTTTTCCATTCGTCTGTAAAAAATTCGCGTTAGTATTTTGTAACTGTGACTTATTAAACTGATAGTTCGGTAATTTTCACATCTGTCAACGCCTGCTTTCTTTGGGATTGGAATTATTATATTCTCCTTGAAGTCTGAGGGAATTTCGCCTGTCTCATACATCTTGCTCACCAGATGGTAGAGTTTGTCAGGACTGGCTCTCCCAAGGCTGTCAGTAGTTCTAATGGAATGTCGACTACTCCTGGGGCCTTGTTTCGACTTAGGTCTTTCAGTGCTCTGTCAAACTCTTCACGCAGTATCGTATCTCCCATTTCATCTTCATCTACCTCCTCTTCCATTTCCATAAACATACCTATAACTAACAATACATAATTTCCCCACAAACAGATAGCTTTTAATGAAGGAAACTTCAGCCAGAATCTGTTTCACATAATATACCCCCCGCGACGGTCCCTTTTCATTGGTTAACAGCCTAAAATCAGTTAGCTAGCTAACAGAAATTGCAGAATATTACAGCTGTCTTGCGTTTTTCATTGTTATTGTGCCGGTGTAAGCTGTCAGCAGCACACCTATCAGCAAAGACGAAGTACGAAGATCGATTAGTAGGCACTGGATCGAGAGCACCTATCACAACAGAGGCCAGAGACACCCCCACAAGAAATGTGCCGACAACACCTTCTCGATAGCATGTATTTAGGCCGCCGCCGCTCACCAGAGAGTCTCACTCACTCATCCAGTTTGGCATGTCAGTATACTCGCAGAGCAGGTTTAGTTCATCACAGACTATGACAGTACATAGTGACGAGATCAGTGACTATAGTGGACCATTACTGATGAGCTTGGACCACAACACATGAACTCCATTCGAGTTAAGTAAAATTGCCAGTTTGTGTAAATATAGAACCATACACCCTGTGATCAAAACTATCTGGACACCTGGCTGAAAATGACTTACAAGTTCGTGGCGCCTTCCATCAGTAATGCTGGAATTCAATAAGGTGTTGGCCCAGCCTTAGCCTTGGTGACAGATTCCACTCTCACAGGCATACGTTCAGTCAGGTGCTGGAAAGTTTATTGGGGAATAGCAGCCCATTCTTCACGGAGTGTTGCATTGAGGAGAGTTATCGGTCGGTGAGGCCTGGCATGAAGTCGGTGTTCCAAAACATCCCAAAGGTGTTCCATAGGATTCAGGTCAGGACTCTGTGCAGACCAGTCCATTACAGGGAAGTTATTGTCGTGTAACCACTATGTCACAGGCAGTGCATTATGAACAGGTGCCTGATCGTGCTGAAAGATGCAATCGCCATCCCCGAATTGCTCTTCAACTGTGGGAAGCGAGAAGGTGCTTAAAACATCAATGTAGGCCTATGCTCTGATAGTGCCATGTAAAACAACAATGGATCCAAGCCCCCTCGATGAAAAACCCGACGACACCATAACACCACAGCCTCCGAATTTTACTGCTACACACGCTGGCAGATGATGTTTACCAGGCATTCGTCATACCCACACCCTGCCATTGGATTGCCACATTGTGTACTGTGATTCCTCATTCCACACAACGTTTTTCCACTGTTCAGTCGGCCAATGTTTAAGCTCCTTAAACCATGGAGTTGGCGGCCCTTCGCTCACAGCTCCAGGCTGCTTTGGCTTCCGTCACACAGCTTGAGGCTGCTGCCCAGGGGCGTCACTGTGGGGGATCGAATGTGGGGATGCGGGGGACATCAAGCACGTCCCACGTGTCCTCTGATCAGTCCACTGCTGTGGCTTCCCCTGGTACTGCCTGTACTGAGGTTGACCCCTCACCCATGGTCGAGTGGGAGATCATTCCAAAGTCTGGCAGGCAGTGAAAAACTTTCCGAGGGGCCGATCGTAGGGCCTTCCTGGTTCATTTGACGAACAGGTTTTGGGCGTTATCTGTGGCTTATGATGTCTCTGAGCCGGATTCAGTCGTCCACCCTGTTCCAGAGGAAGCTTCTCGGCCTGCAAGGTCTGGGCATTCACAGAGGGTGGGTTTGCTGGTAGTTGGGAGCTACAATGTTAGGTGCGTAATGGGGCCCTTTAGGAACATGGCTGCCAAGAAGCCAGTGTGCACTCTGTGTGCATTCCGGGGGGAGTCATTCCAGATGTGGAAAGGATGCTTCCAGATGCCATGAAGAGTACAGGGTGCTGCCAACTGCAGGTGGTGGCTCGTGTCGGTACCAATGACGTGTGTCGCTTTGTATCAGAGCAGATTCTGTCTGGTTTCGGGCAGCTAGCGGAAATGGTGAAGACTGCCAGTCTTGCTTCCGAGATTAAGGTGGAGCTCACCATCTGCAGCATCGTCGATAGAACCGACTGTGGTGCAGAGCCGAGTGAAGGGTCTGAATCAGAGGCTCAGGCGGTTCTGTGACCATGTAGGCTGCAGATTCCTTGACTTGCGCCATCGGATGGTGGGTTTCCAGGTTCCGCTTAATAGGGCAGAAGTCTACATACAGGAGGTGGCTACACGGGTAGCAGGGGCTGTGTGGCTTTTTAGGTTATAGGGTCTCAGGGAACCACAGAAGGGACGGCCGTCTAAAAGTGGGCAGGTAAAAGACAGTCACGTAGAAACGATTGGTATTGTAGTTGTAAATTGTCGTAGCTGTGTTGGGAAAGAACCAGAGTTCCAAGCCATAATAGAAAGCACTGAAGCTCAAATAGTTGTAGGTACAGAGAGCTGGCTAAAGCCGGAAATAAGTTCAGCCGAAATTTCTTCAAACGATCTAATAGTGTTCAGAAAGGGTCGATTATGGCTCTGAGCACTATGGGACTTAACATCTGAGGTCATCAGTCCCCTAGAACTTAGAACTACTTAAACCTAACTAACCTAAGGACAGCACACACATCCATGCCCGAGGCAGGATTCGAACCTGCGACCGTAGCGGTCGCGCGGTTCGAGACTGAAGCGCCTAGAACAGCTCGGCCACACTGGCTGGCGATCGATTAAATACAGTTGGTGGTGGAGTATTTATTGCTGTCAGAGGTAGTTTGCCTTGTAGCGAAATTCAAGTAGATAGTTCGTGTGAAATAGTTTGGGTAGAGGTTATACCTGACAATCGGACTAAACTATTAATTGGATCGTTTTACCGACCCCCCCGACTCAGAAGATATAGTTGCTGAACAGTTCAAAGAAAACTTGAGTCATTTCAAATAAGTACCCTGATCATACAATTATAGTCGGTGGTGACTTTAGTCTACCCTCGATATGCTGGAAAAATTATACGTTTAAATCCGGCGGCAGGCATAAAACATCATCCGAAATTGTACTGAATGTTTTCTCAGAAAATTATTTTGAACAATTAGTTCATGAGCTCACTCGAAGCGTAAATGGTTGCGAAAGCATACTTGACCTTTTAGCAACAACTAATCCTGGACAAATAGTATTGTGACGAATACAGGGATTAGCGACCACAAGGCAGTTGCTACTAGGCTGAATACTGTAACACCTACAACCATCAAAAAGAAAAACAAAATATATTTATTTAAAGAAGATGATAAAAATGCTCTTGACGCCTTTTTAAGAGACAGTCTTCACTCCTTCCGATCTGATCATGTAAGTGCAGAAAAGTTGTGGAATGTTCTCAAAGAGATAATATCGCCAGCAATTGAGAGATATATACCACATAAATTAATAAGTGATGGTACTGATCCCCAATGGTACACAAAACTGGTCAGATCGTTGTTGCAGAAGCAACGAAAAAAGCATACCAGACTTAAAAAAACGCAAAATCCCCAAGATTGGCTAAGTTTTACAGAAGTTCGAAATATGGCGCGTACTTCAAAGCGAGATGCTTTTAATAATTTCCACAACGAAACTCTGTCTCGAAATCTGGCAGAAAACCCAAAGAGATTCTGGTCATACATAAAGCATACCAGTGGCAAGACGCAATCAGTACCTTCACTGCGCGATAACAACGGTGAAGTCACTGATGACAGTGCCACTAAAGCAGAGTTACTGAACTCGGTTTTCCGAAACTCATTCACCAAAGAAGACGAAGTAAATATTCCTGAATTCCAATCAATAACAACTGCCAAGATGAGAAACATAGAGGTAGATATCCTCGGAGTAACGAAGCGTCTTAAATCACTTAATAAAGGCAAGGCCTCCGGTCCAGATTGTATACCAGTCACGTGAGGTTCCTCTCAGAGTATGCTGATAAAATAGCTCCATATTCAGCAATTATATACTACCACTCGCTCACAGAAAGATCCGTACCTAAAGACTGGAAATTTGCTCAAGTCACACCAATAACCATAAAGCGAAGTAGGAGTAATCTGCTGGATTACAGGCTTATATCACTAACGTCGATTTGCAGTAGGTTCAAATGGTTCAAATGGCTCTGAGCACTATGGGACTTAACATCTTAGGTCATCAGTCCCCTAGAACTTAGAACTACTTAAACCGAACTAACCTAAGGACATCACACACATCCATGCCCGAGGCAGGATTCGAACCTGCGACCGTAGCAGTCCCGCGGTTCCGGACTGCAGCGCCTAGAACCGCACGGCCGCCGCGGCCGGCATTTGCAGTAGGGTTTTGGAACATATACTGTATTCGAACATTATTGAGTACCTCGAAAGAAACGATTTATTGACACATAGTCTGCACTGTTTCAGAAAATATCGTTCTTGTGAAACACAACTAGCTCTTTATACTCATGAAGTAATAAGTGCTATCGACAGGGGATGTCAAATTGATTCCATATTTTTAGATTTCCAGAAGGCTTTCGACACCGTTCCTCACAAGCGTCTTCTATCCAGCAGTTGTGCGACTGATGATTTCCTGTCAGAAAGGTCACAGTTCGTAGTAATAGACGGAAAGTCATCGATTAAAACAGAAGTAATATCCGGCGTTCACCAAGGAAGTTTTATAGGCCCTCTATTGTTCATGATCTATATTAACGACATAGGAGACAATCTGAGTAGCCGTCTTGGATTGTTTGCAGATGATGCTGTCATTTACCGTCTTGTAAAGTAATCAGATGATCAAAATGATTCGCAAAATGATTTAGATAAGATATCTGTATGGTGCGAAAAGTGGCAATTGACTCTGAATAAGGAGAAGTATGAAGTTATTCACATGAGTACTAAAAGAAATAAGCTAAATTTCGATTACGCGATAAGTCACAGAAATCTGAAGACTATAAATTCAACTAAATACTTAGGGATTACAATTATGAATAACCTAAATTGGAACGGTTACATAGATAATATTGTGGGTAGAGCAAACCAAAGACTGAGATTCATTGGCAGGTCACTTAGAAGGTGCAACAGGTCTACTAAAGAGACTGCTTACACCACGCTAGTCCACCCTATTCTGGAATATTGCTGTGCGGTGTGGGATCCGCATCAGATGGGACTGACGGATGACATAGAAAAAATACAAAGAAGGGCAGCACGTTTTGCATTATCGCGAAACAGAGGAGATAGTGTCACAGACATGATACGTGAATTGGAGTGGCAATCATTAAAACAAAGGCGTTTTTGGTTGCGACGGGATCTTTTCATGAAATTTCAATTACCAATTTTCTCCTCCGATTGCGAAAACATTGTTGCCACCCACCTACATAGGGAGAAATAATCTTCACGATAAAATAAGAGAAATCAGGGCTCGCACAGAAAAATTTAAGTGCTCGTTTCTCCCGCGTGCCGTTCGAGAGTGGAGTGGTAGACGGACAGCATGAAGGTGGTTCATTGAACCCTCTGCCAGGCACTTTATTGTGAATAGCAGAGAAATCACGTAGATGTAGAAGCGCCGTTCGACGTTTACCGGCGTGATGTGTGGCTTACGAGCAGCCGCTCGACCATGAAAGCCAAGTTGTCTCACCTCCCGCCTAACTGCCATAGTACTTGAAATGGATCCTGATGCAGTTTGGAAATCCTGTGTGGTGGTCTGGATAGATGTTTGCCTATTACACATTACGACCCCCTTCAACTGTCGGCGGTCTCTGTCAGCCAACAGACGGGGTCGGCCTGTACGCTTTTCTGCTGTACGTGTCCCTACACGTTTCCAGTTCAGTATCACATCGGAAACAGTGGACTTAATGTGATGTACCTTCCCTCCTTCTTCACTCGCCGGGAGGGGACGCGATTCGTTAACGATGTTCATCCCCGTCGGTGTGACGTGGAACACCACCTGCAACTCTCGTAAGAACACAACTCCTCACGTGGTTTAGAAATATTCTGTTTTCTGTCCACAACAGTCTTCTCAGCTTGTGCGAACTGGTAAACTGCAATCGTTTATTTTTATTTTTATGCCCGGTTAGTTCCGTGATGAAATAAAATCTTGGTTCTTGATTTGATCATTACGGTTGTTTTTCACGTCATACATAGCGAGGACGAAATTTTGCTGTCTGCTATTCCGTTACTACGTCAAGTTATTAACAACGGTCCGACGTAACTCCAGAAATAACTTATGTTGGAGTAATTTTTTTTTATCTGTTGACTCAGATTTTATTGTTCTTTCTGTAATTGATTGTTTGCCCCTACAACACACGTACACCGATATATCATTCAAGATTAACTTCAGTAATCGTGACGCTGACGACAACGTTTGACAAATCGGCGTACTTGTCTTTCTTCGTGTCTTCGTTTTATTGTGTCCTACTCAAGACTACGAATCGTTTTTCTGTCGTTGATCCATTGCTCTCAAGGTTTGTAACTGTTCATCAGTACGAAGGCTAAGTCCGATAAACCAATATCACACAATTGAAGTCTAACACTCGTCTTACTATACCGTCGCGTTGAGAACGGTAAAGATTAAATTTCATCAGCCGAATGACTGAGCAATACTTCAGTCTCTACCTCACGAATTATCAAACTTCAAAAACTGAAATAATCTAATAGCGTTTGCTTTTAGACAACTATCGCAAAAGTACTCTAGAGCGACTCAAGAGCAACTGACTGAACATTTCCATAACCGAGTTGCATTGTAGTCGCATTGAATTTCCTTTTCGATGTGGCTACAACTCTCTTCCATGATAACTGTTATCCTTACTGAATTACTTTCTTGGATTTAACCTTTAACCTTCGTTCATATGATTTTGAATTTATTCTACAGAAGTTTGATAAAGAATCTATGATGATCCTTTCCTTTTATCTCCCCTTTTTGTATGCTATTCTCAGTATTTGAACGACATACGTGCTAATCAAAATATTAACAGTGTAGATTTTATCGTCAATAGCTGCTGTGATGTCAACAGAGCAGCTGATGAGAGAGCTCCACCTACCATCTTCGAAGTTTGCCATGGGTCTGATGATGGTCATGTGATATAACCGAAACCGGTCACCTATGTTCTTGAAGTATACGTGGTATGATTAAGACTTAATTTTTGAAAGAAAAATTTAAAAAAGTTTTTGATCATTGTTCCAAAAATGTTTATTAAAATTACTAATGTATAAAATTTGCCAAAAAAAAGTAACAGGCGATGGTGTTTTAAGTGGGTGCGGGTGAGGGGGGGGGGGGGGGGGGGCAGGAGTCACAGACCAATACCACATAACACTAACAGGGGATACTGAATGTACGAGGGCAGTTCAATAAGTAATGCAACACATTTTTTTTCTGAAACAGGGGTTGTTTTATTCAGCATTGAAATACACCAGGTTATTCCCCAATCTTTTAGCTACACAACACTATTTTTCAACGTAATCTCCATTCAATGCTACGGTCTTACGCCACCTTGAAATGAGGGCCTGTATGCTTGCACGGTACCATTCCACTGGTCGATGTCGGAGCCAACGTCGTACTGCATCAATAACTTCATCATCCGCGTAGTGCCTCCCACGGATTGCGTCCTTCATTGGGCCAAACATATGGAAATCCGACGGTGCGAGATCGGGGCTGTAGGGTGCATGAGGAAGAACAGTCCACTGAAGTTTTGTGAGCTCCTCTCGGGTGCGAAGACTTGTGTGAGGTCTTGCGTTGTCATGAAGAAGGAGAAGTTCGTTCTGATTTTTGTGCCTACGAACACGCTGAAGTCGTTTCTTCAATTTCTGAAGAGTAGCACAATACACTTCAGAGTTGATCGTTTGACCACGGGGAAGGACATCGAACAGAATAACCCCTTCAGCGTCCCAGAAGACTGTAACCGTGACTTTACCGGCTGAGGGTATGGCTTTAAACTTTTTCTTGGTAGGGGAGTGGATGTGGCGCCACTCCATTGATTGCCGTTTTGTTTCAGGTTCGAAGTGATGAACCCATGTTTCATCGCCTGTAACAATCTTTGACAAGAAATTGTCTCCCTCAGCCACATGACGAGCAAGCAATTCCGCACAGATGGTTCTCCTTTGCTCTTTATGGTGTTCGGTTAGACAACAAGGGACCCAACGGGAACAAACCTTTGAATATCCCAACTGGTGAACAATTGTGACAGCACTACCAACAGAGATGTGAAGTTGAGCACTGAGTTGTTTGACGGTGATCCGTCGATCATCTCGAACGAGTGTGTTCGCACGCTCCGCCATTGCAGGAGTCACAGCTGTGCACGGCCGGCCCGCACGCGGGAGATCAGACAGTCTTGCTTGACCTTGCGGCGATGATGACACACGCTTTGCCCAACGACTCACCGTGCTTTTGTCCACTGCCAGATCACCGTAGACATTCTGCAAGCGCCTATGAATATCTGAGATGCCCTGGTTTTCCGCCAAAAGAAACTCGATCACTGCCCGTTGTTTGCAACGCACATCCGTTACATACGCCATTTTAACAGCTCCGTACAGCGCTGCCACCTGTCGGAAGTCAATGAAACTATACGAGACGAAGCGGGAATGTTTGAAAATATTCCACAAGAAATTTCCGGTTTTTTCAACCAAAATTGGCCGAGAAAAAAAAATGTGTTGCATTACTTATTGAACTGCCCTCGTATTAACACAAAATATTTGATCAGGCGTATATCTTCAAAAATCTTCAAAAATATCTTCATATCAATGACAGTACGCCGCTACTCTTTGCGTCGTTTCCGCTATTGCTACGAAAGATTGCCCAACTGATCTGTTTAAAAAAAAAAAAAAAAAAAGCTCTGATCACTATGGGACTTAGATATCTGAGTTCATCAGTCCCCTAGAACTTAGAACTACTTAAACCTAACTAATCTAAGGACATCACATGTGGTGTCACCGCTAGACACCACACTTGCTAGGTGGTAACTTAAATCGGCCGCGGTCCTGTAGTACATGTCGGACCCGCGTGTCGCCACTGTGTAATCGCAATCCTAGCGCCACCACATGGCAGGTCACAAGACACGGACATGACCTCGCCCCAGTTGTACGGACGACATAGCTTGCGACCAGACCTACCAAGTCTTCCTCTCAATTGCCGAGAGACTGATAGAATAGCCTTCAGCTTATTCCATAGCTACTACCTAGCAAGGCGCCATTTGTATCAGTGCTTATAGCTTACTACTATTCAAGAGATGTATTCCAACAAGAGAATAAAGTTAAGTATATTATTCCAGCTACGTACTTTTCTTCTTATTCATTAATAAGTCTCATGTTCCAGTACTTCACGCCCGTCTGCGTTAGTTTAGCGTGCACTTTCAGCCACTTCGATCTACAAGGTGTTGGCCCCGCTGCCGACACATCACATGGCGACGAGAGAAAGTGTTTTTTCTGCTTTGGACTGATTTGTTCTTTTTCCCTTTTTGTGCTCTGATTTGCTTGTGTCATGGCTTCGCCACAATCTCCAGATGTACTGTCCGAATTTTTTCGCTTGCAGAATCAGCAGACGCAGGCGTTATTGGAAGCCCTTGGACAGCTCGTCCAGGGTCAACGTGCGCTGCAAACCGATGCGGCAGCCGCCGCTTCATCGCTACCGCAGCCACACAACGCTGTCGCACCGCCATTTAGGCCCTTTGAGGCCACGTGCGAAACCTGGACTGAGTGGGCCAGCCAGTTCCAGTTTCATCTCGCCGCGTACAGAATACAAGGTAAAGAGCGGCAGCCGTTTTTGCTTTCTTGTGTCGGTGTGTCTACCTACCGTGTGATAGTGAAATTGTTTCCCCGACGCGACGTAGCAACTCTGTCCTACGAAGAAATTTTGTCTGCTTTAGATGCCTATTTCAAAGAAACAGTCAATGTAGTTGCAAAACGGTATACGTTCTTTCGTACAAAACGTACGGCCGGTCAGACTAATAGGGAGTGGGTTGCAACTTTGCAAGGACTTACTAGGGAGTGCGCCTTTGAATGTGAATGTGGCCTCCCATATTCAGATACTATGGTGCGTGATGCAATAGCACAGAACGTTTCTGATGTTCGCATACGGGAACAGATTTTGAAACTCGTAAATCCCTCCCTTCAACAAGTGATAGACATATTGGATAGGCAAGACACACTTGACTTTGCTCAGGACTCATTTGAAACTTCGCCAGCAGTGTGTCACATTAATCGGCCCGCCGGGCCCGCTGCACGGGACGCTAAGCGGCCCTCGCGCCCGTCGCAGCCGCGCTCGCAAACACGTGCGCCGCGTAAGCAAGCAACTGCAGTGAAATCATGCCCGCGGTGTGCAACTAGACATTCGCGTGAAAATTGCCCGTCACGCCAAGCTATTTGCTTTTACTGTCAAAAGAAAGGACATGTACAAAGTGTTTGCCAGAAAAAGCTTAGATCAGACAATCACACAAATTCCAGGCCTTTTGCTTCGCGCCGGAATCGAACCCAGGACAATCAGGCTCGTGGACCTTCGCCCATGGACATTAATGTAGTTCATTCCCACCCGTCCAGTGACACTTTAGCTAACAGTGACTGTGTTCGTCCCACCCAAAGTGTGTGTCGACGTCGCAGGAAATCCCGTAAAGTCGCAAGTGCTTCTGTACCTGTATCAGTTCAATTTGCACGTGACAGTCGCTCTTGTCGTCAGCAGGACAATAAACTTTTTGTGGACTTAGCCTTTGAAGGCAAAGTGATCCCATTCCAGCTCGATACCGGAGCTGCAGTTTCATTGATTAATCACGACACGTACAAACAACTGGGCCAACCGCCATTGCGTGCCGCAAATGTTGAGTTACATAGTTACTCAGGACAGCATATACCTGTGTTAGGACAGTGCAGCCTTCTTGCAACATACAAGGGACAAACAAAACTTGTATCATTTTACGTTCTTCGTTCTTCTACTGCAGTGAACTTGTTTGGTTTAGATTTGTTTCAATTGTTTAATTTGTCTATAGTAAATCAGGTCCTATCAGTGAATCAGACTGTGCCTTCCGCCAGTGTTTCTCGTCTTTGTGAAGAATTTGCAGACATTTTTGCACCGGGCCTTGGTTGCGCTAAGAACTATGCTGCACATTTGGAATTGACAGACAACGCGCAACCGACATTTTTCAGAGCGCGCAATGTTCCCCACGCATTGCGTGATGAGGTCGCCAGAACATTACACGATTTAGAATCTCAAGGTGTAATTGAACGTGTGCAGGCTTCTCTCTGGGCCTCACCCTTAGTAATTTTGCCAAAACCTTCCGGAAAAATGAGACTTTGTGTGGACTTCAAGGCCACTGTGAATCCACAACTTGTGACTGCTACTTTTCCTTTGCCCCGCCCGGAAGATCTTTTTGACAAACTGTGCCCGGGAAAATATTTTTCAAAATTGGACCTAGCAGATGCGTACTTGCAGATACCTGTGGACGAAGACTCCCAGCGCGTCTTGGTGGTAAACACGCATCTTGGCTTGTATCGCTTCACAAGGCTGCCATTCGGGTGTGCATCCGCCCCTGCATTGTTTCAGCAATATTTACAAACTATTTGTGCGTCGGTCCCTACTGCTGCGAACTATCTGGACGATATTGTGATCTCAGGACAGACAGAAGCAGAACATTTGCAAAATCTCCGAACATTATTTCAGGTCTTGCGTCAGAATGGTCTTCGCTTGAGAAAGGACAAATGTGTGTTCTTTGCTCGGGACTTACCCTACCTGGGGCATGTCATAAATGCCCAAGGTATACATCCGAGTCCAGAGCACCTCCGTGCCATACAGGACTTACCTGCTCCGCAGAATTTGAAACAGCTACAGAGTGTGTTGGGTAAAATAAATTATTATCATAAATTTTTGCGCAATGCTTCTTCCATTTCAGCTCCGCTTCATCGCTTACGCCGTAAAGGTGTTCCGTTCGTCTGGACGACGGAATGCGAACGCGCCTTTCGCCAGTTGAAATCGGCGTTACTTTCAAATACTTGCCTTACGCCATTCGATCCCCGAAAACCCCTTTTGTTGATGGTTGATGCATCGGCTTTCGGGATCGGTGCTGTGCTTGCGCACAAAGATGGCTCGCATGATCGCCCTATTGCCTTTGCGTCCAAATTGCTCTCATCTGCGCAAAGAAATTATTCACAAATAGAGAAAGAAGCTTTAGCTCTCGTGTTTGGTGTTACCAAGTTCCATGACTTCTTGTATGGTCGTCACTTTACAATCATCACGGACCACAAACCTTTGACATCGCTTTTTCATCCGAACAAGCCTGTACCTCCACGTACAGCGCAGAAATTCATTCGCTGGTCACTTTTTCTCTCGCAGTACCGCTACGATATCTTGTATCGGTCCACTGCTAAGCACGGCAACGCTGATGCGTTGTCCCGTTTGCCTGTTGCTGAGGATAAAGCATTCGATTCTTCCGAACTTGCTTGCATGTTCATTGATTCGGAAGCCGATGACGTGGTCGCATCGTTTCCGATTGATTTTCGTCGTGTAGCTACAGCCACAGCTGCTGACCCTGTCCTTGCTACTGTTTTGCGTTTTGTTGCTACGCAATGGCCCTTGTCAAAGTCACGGATCGAAGATCCTTTGGTTCGCCGTTTTTTTGCTCACAAGGAGAGACTTTTTGTACGACGTGGTGTTTTGTTGTTGCGTTCCGATAATGATCAATCCCGAGTCGTAGTCCCACGTTCGTTACAGTCCTCTGTCTTAAAGCTTCTTCACCAAGGACATTGGGGTATAGTGCGTACGAAACAACTTGCTCGTCAGCACTGTACTTGGTTCGGAATCGATGCTGCGATTACGAATATGTGCTCCTCTTGCGTGGCGTGTGCCGAACACCAATCCGCACCGCCGCGTAAATTCTTTGCATGGCCGAACGCCACTTCCCCTTGGCAACGCTTGCACATCGATTTTGCTGGTCCATTCTGGAATGCTCGATGGTTGGTTGTGGTCGATGCTTTCAGTAATTTTCCTTTTGTTGTCCGGATGTCTTCCACGACGTCTACTGCCACAATCCAAGCCTTGTCTGCTATCTTTTGCATTGAAGGTCTTCCGCAGACTATTGTTTCCGACAATGGCCCACAATTCCTGTCCGCGGAATTTCAGTCATTCTGCAAGGCCAATGGTATTCAACATCTGACGTCCGCGCCGTTTTCGCCTCAGTCAAACGGTGCCGCTGAACGATTGGTCCGGACTTTCAAGTCACAGATGTTGAAATTGAAAGAATCGCATTCTCGGGAGGACGCTTTGTTACTCTTTTTGTCATCGTATCGCTCTCAGCCCCGCGATGGTCGCTCGCCGGCTGAATTGCTCCATGGTCGATCTCATCGTACCCTGATGTCTTTGCTGCATCCGCCGCATCAGGTTCCGGTGCAGCGGCAGACTCCTGTTTTTGCTCCTGGCGACGTTGTCTATTATCGCAACTATCGCGGTTCACAGCGTTGGCTCGCAGGGCGCATTCTTCGCTGCCTCGGCCGCGCGATGTATTTGGTTTTGGGGGCCTCTGGTGAGGTGCGTCGGCATCTCAATCAGCTGCGCCTCTGTCGTCGCCTGGGTTCTGCCGCTCCCCGTCTGCTTTCAGCGACGGTGCCGTCAGGTCAGCGCCCTGGGGACCCATCTACTGGCTCGACTCATCCCCAGGTGTTGCCGACGCTGCCTTCCATTTTGCCCCATGGCGTCGCGCCGCCGCCGCAGCCGCCGCCGGCGCCGCCCGCAGTGGACGCGTCGCTGCAACCGCCTGGCGCCTCCCTGGGTCACGCGCCGCCGCTCGCTTCCCGTGACCAGCCGTCCTCCGCCATGGACCTCTTGCCCGCTCCGGCCCAGATGTCTTCGCCCGTCGGGTGCTCCGACCACATGGAGGTCGACCCTTCTGTCTCATTACGTGCGCATACACCTCATGTTGACGTGCACCCTGGACTAGGTTTGCAGGCGTTTCCTAGCTCCCCTCGGACCGAATGGCCGGGTGCGGGTGGCACAGCCTCGCCTGTTGTTAGGCTCCCCACCTCATCGCATACGTCAACATGGGGTCCTCCCCACGGCGGGCGGAAGCCTTATCTCACGACCGTTCGCCGATTTGCGGGGGAGGAATGTGGTGTCACCGCTAGACACCACACTTGCTAGGTGGTAACTTAAATCGGCCGCGGTCCTGTAGTACATGTCGGACCCGCGTGTCGCCACAGTGTAATCGCAATCCTAGCGCCACCACATGGCAGGTCACAAGACACGGACATGACCTCGCCCCAGTTGTACGGACGACATAGCTTGCGACCAGACCTACCAAGTCTTCCTCTCAATTGCCGAGAGACTGATAGAATAGCCTTCAGCTTATTCCATAGCTACTACCTAGCAAGGCGCCATTTGTATCAGTGCTTATAGCTTACTACTATTCAAGAGATGTATTCCAACAAGAGAATAAAGTTAAGTATATTATTCCAGCTACGTACTTTTCTTCTTATTCATTAATAAGTCTCATGTTCCAGTACTTCACGCCCGTCTGCGTTAGTTTAGCGTGCACTTTCAGCCACTTCGATCTACAAGGTGTTGGCCCCGCTGCCGACACATCATCACACACATCCATGCCCGAGGCAGGATTCGAACCTGCGACTGAAGCAGCAGCGCTCATGTCGGCACCAATGATGTGTGTCGCTATGGATCGGAGGAAATCCTCTCTGGCTTCCGGCGGCTATCTGATTTGGTGAAGACTGCCAGTCTCGCTAGCGGGATGAAAGCAGAGCTCACCATCTGCAGCATCGTCGACAGGACTGACTGCGGACCTTTGGTACAGAGCCGAGTGGAGGATCTGAATCAGAGGCTGAGACAGTTCTGCGACCGTGTGGGCTGCAGATTCCTCGACTTGCGCCATAGGGTGGTAGGGTTTCGGGTTCCGCTGGATAGGTCAGGAGTCCACTACACGCAACAAGCGGCTACACGGGTAGCAGGGGTTGTGTGGCGTGGGCTGGGCGGTTTTTTAGGTTAGATGGCCTCGGGCAAGTACAGAAAGGGCAACAGCCTCAAAGGGTGCGGGGCAAAGTCAGGAAATGCAGGGGCCAAACAGCAATCGGTATTGTAATCGTAAACTGTCGAAGCTGCGTTGGTAAAGTACCGGAACTTCAAGCGCTGATAGAAAGCACCGAAGCTGAAATCGTTATCGGTACAGAAAGCTGGCTGAAGCCAGAGATAAATTCTGCCGAAATTTTTACAAAGACACAGATGGTGTGTAGAAAGGATAGATTGCATGCAACTGGTGGCGGCGTGTTTGTCGCTGTTAGTAGTAGTTTATCCTGTAGTGAAGTAGAAGTGGATAGTTCCTGTGAATTATTATGGGTGGAGGTTACACTCAACAACCGAGCTAGGTTCATAATTGGCTCCTTTTACCGACCTCCCGACTCAGCAGCATTAGTGGCAGAACAACTGAGAGAAAATTTGGAATACATTTCACATAAATTTTCTCAGCATGTTATAGTCTTAGGTGGAGATTTCAATTTACCAGATATAGACTGGGACACTCAAATGTTTAGGATGGGTGATAGGGACAGAGCATCGAGTGACATTATACTGAGTGCACTATCCGAAAATTACCTCGACCAATTAAACAGAGAACCGACTCGTGGAGATAACATCTTGGACCTACTGATAACAAACAGACTCGAACTTTTCGACTCTGTAAGTGCAGAACAGGGAATCAGTGATCACAAGACCGTTGCAGCATCCCTGAATATCGAAGTTAATAGAAATATAAAAAAAGGGAGGAAGGTTTATCTCTTTAGCAAGAGTAATAGAAGGCAGATTTCAGACTACCTAACAGATCAAAACGAATATTTCTGTTCCGACACTGACAATGTTGAGTGTTTATGGAAAAACTTCAAGGCAATCGTAAAATGCGTTTTAGTCAGGTACGTGCCGAGTAAAACTGTGAGGGACGGGAAAAACCCACCGTGGTTCAACAACAAAGTTAGGAAACTACTGCGAAAGCAAAGAGAGCTTAACTCCAAGTGTAAACGCAGCCAAAACCTCTCAGACAAACAGAAGCTAAACGATGTCAAAGTTAGCCTAAGGAGGGCTATGCGTGAAGCGTTCAGTGAATTCGAAAGTAAAATTCTATGTACCGACTTGACAGAAAACCCTAGCAAGTTCTGGTCTTACGTTAAATCAGTGAGTGGCTCGAAACAGCATATCCAGACACTCCGGGATGATGATGGCATTGAAACAGAGGATGACACGCGTAAAGCTGAAATACTAAACACCTTTTTCCAAAGCTGTTTCACAGAGGAAGACCGCACTGCAGTTCCTTCTCTAAATCCTCGCACAAACGAAAAAATGGCTGACATCGAAATAAGTGTCCAAGGAATAGAAAAGCAACTGGAATCTCTCAACAGAGGAAGGTCCACTGGACCTGACGGGATACCAATTCGATTCTACACAGAGTACGCGAAAGAACTTGCCCCCCTTCTAACAGCCGTGTACCGCAAGTCTCTAGAGGAACGTAAGGTTCCAAATGATTGGAAAAGAGCACAGGTAGTCCCAGTCTTCAAGAAGGGTCGTCGAGCAGATGCGCATAACTATAGACCTATATCTCTGACGTCGATCTGTTGTAGAATTTTAGAACATGTTTTTTGTTCGCGTATCATGTCGTTTTTGGAAACCCAGAATCTACTCTGTAGGAATCAACATGGATTCCGGAAACAGCGATCGTGTGAGACCCAACAAGCTTTATTTGTTCATGAGACCCAGAAAATATTAGATACAGGCTCCCAGGTAGATGCCATTTTCCTTGACTTCCGGAAGGCGTTCGATACAGTTCCGCGCTGTCGCCTGATAAACAAAGTAAGAGCCTACGGAATATCAGACCAGCTGTGTGGCTGGATTGAAGAGTTTTTAGCAAACAGAACACAGCATGTTGTTATCAATGGGGAGACGTCTACAGACGTTAAAGTAACCTCTGGCGGGCCACAGGGGAGTGTCATGGGACCATTGCTTTTCACAATATATATAAATGACCTAGTAGATAGTGTCGGAAGTTCCATGCGGCTTTTCGCGGATGATGCTGTAGTATACAGAGAAGTTGCAGCATTAGAAAATTGTAGCGAAATACAGGAAGATCTGCAGCGGATAGGCACTTGGTGCAGGGAGTGGCAACTGACCCTTAACATAGACAAATGTAATGTATTGCGAATACATAGAAAGAAGGATCCTTTATTCTATGATTATATGATAGCGGAACAAACACTGGTAGCAGTTACTTCAGTAAAATATCTGGGAGTATGCGTGCGGAACGATTTGAAGTGGAATGATCGTATAAAATTAATTGCTGGTAAGGCGGGTACCAGGTTGAGACTGATTGGGAGAGTCCTTAGAAAATGTAGTCCATCAACAAAGGAGGTGGCTTACAAAACACTCGTTCGAGCTATACTTGAGTATTGCTCATCAGTGTGGGATCCGTACCAGATCGGGTTGACGGAGAAGATAGAGAAGATCTAAAGAAGAGCGGCGCGTTTCGTCACAGGGTTATTTGGTAACCGTGATAGCGTTACGGAGATGTTTAGCAAACTCAATTGGCAGACTCTGCAAGAGAGGCGCTCTGCATCGCGGTGTAGCTTGCTCGCCAGGTTTCGAGAGGGTGCGTTTCTGGATGAGGTATCGAATATATTGCTTCCCCCTACTTATACCTCCCGAGCAGATCACGAATGTAAAATTAGAGAGATTCGAGCGCGTACGGAGGCTTTCATACAGTCGTTCTTCCCGCGAACCATACGCGACTGGAACGGAAAAGGGAGGTAATGACAGTGGCACGTAAAGTGCCCTCCGCCACACACCGTTGGGTGGCTTGCGGAGTATAAATGTAGATGTAGATGTAGATGTAGATGTAGATGTAGCACGGTTCCGGACTAAAGCGCCTAGAACCACTCGGCCACACGGCCGGCAGGCGAATATCTGCAACTGAGAAAAATATTAACAGAAATGGTATTGAAGAAAGAACAGCACAAATGGACACAGATTTATTTGTCTAAAGTGAAGGCATCACGGAAATGCTGAAAAACCAGAATTGGCAGATGCTTGAAAATAGAAGCAAATACCCTCGAAAGCCTGCTTACGAAGTTTCGGGAATCAGTTTCAAGTCATTTTAGCAGTCATTCGTACCGCGGCGCATACGCGATTGTAACAGGAAGAGAGCATTACTTGTGGCCCAATTCTAAATATCCTCCGCCATGGGCTTCACAGTGATTTGGGTATGCATGTAGATGTAGATAA
Organism: Schistocerca nitens; assembly: GCF_023898315.1. Classification (NCBI taxonomy): domain Eukaryota; kingdom Metazoa; phylum Arthropoda; class Insecta; order Orthoptera; family Acrididae; genus Schistocerca; species Schistocerca nitens. The sequence continues at coordinate 170,965,270 of NC_064623.1, forward strand.
CTGTTGCGAATCTCACGAAGTGCGTTCTCGGTAGCTCTAAATATCTAAATTTAGAAAGAAAAATAAGACAGTGTCGTAATACTGCAGCCTTGAATGTTACGGCTGAAGTCGGCGCGTGGACAGGTAAAAACTGAACGCGTGGATCAACAGAACTGATGCCGCAGTAGGATGGATACGCTAGAGTCCTCTAGTAGTCGAAGTGAAAAGTAAAGACGACGACAGCGCGGCACACGGGTCCGGTTCAAACTACTGCGTCTTGCAAAGAGCTTTATTTATTGGTATGTACTTACTAAGAAAACAACTAATGAATTCAAGCAGAAACAGACATAGGTTATTTCTGCTTGTATGCGATACAGTCAGTTCGGGAATTATATAGTTGCCCCTTTGCCACTTAGAAGTGCGCAGAACCGACAGGGGAATCCCCGTTGCTGCGCCCAGCACTTTCAACCGTCTCGCAGCTGCAGCGTTGGGTCTCTTTCTGTGTGCTAAGGCAAAATGTAAGACGTGTTGCAACGGGCACGCAAGAAGAGATCTGGCATCGTTTTCAGTCCATCGGTAGAGAGTTGCCGCAGCAGAAAGGTCGTAGAGGTAACGCTTCTCTCACGTAGATATACTATATCGAAAGATACATTTTTTTTGTTTTGTTTTTAGTCGTCCAGTTTTCCAGCTGGTTTCGTGTGGCCTTTCATCTTGCTTTTGTTTGCTATACCCATCATCTCAGAGGAGCACTTCCACCCATCGTCGTGAATTATTAGTTTTGTTTGCTATAAAATAACATTTGCTATTGCCAGCAACGATTTTCCTTTATTGGTTTTCTGCATGACGCATTTCGGGGGTTAATTGTAATTATCAAGTGCGTTTCTTCGTGCATATGACATTTTTCGAAGCGAGTTTTACGACCTGTCAGCGTCTGTATTATTTAGGCTACAACCGTGATGTAAACAGGCGTAATCTTGTAATTACAATTGTATCTTTCTGTACAGATAATGGCGGATTTGTAAATAACCATTGCAAAGTTCCTTCAGAATTCAAGTCTTCATTCTCAAGTTTTAGGAAAATCAAGTGAAATGCGTTGTTCTGATGCTGTGGTTTACTCTTTGTTTAGTTTCGTTGCTACCCAAGCTAGCAGTAAAATAATTACAGCCGCCGGTTGTAACTTCGATTGCTTTTTCCTGTCCATGGCCGTTATTTTATAGACGAAAGTGTGGGAAATTTACGTGCTTGTTTCTACTGAATATGATGTAATATTCTGGGACAGTTCTGCGAAGAAACGTAAAATATTCTGTATTCATGCTTTTTGGAAACATTTTTTTATAGCATGAATAAGTACGTGTTTTAGTACATTATGTGGAAGCACTAAACTGCACTTTATTCACAGTATGTAAGTTTCCTGTTATTGGGTGAGAAGACCGCCCTTAGTCTTAAAAAAATGGAACATAATTTACAAATTAGTTTTACTGGAGATCTGAAAAAAATTCACTTATCTGACTGTTGTAATGTTTTACTGCGTTATCCTTTTTCGTTCACGTCGCAGTGTGTTCTTTCCATTTAGATTTCGCAGGGTTTTTCGCCTGGGTACCGATTTTCCAGCAGTGTTTTATCTACTTCGTGCAGAAGTTGGACGCATTATAAAGATTGACTAATGTGAAAATTCGGCACATCCATATTATCCGTGTTTTGTTTACGTTTTTAGCTCATTTTTTCCGAATTACCTTTATTTTGCTAATACTCAGCTACGCACTGTGTTACCAAACTATCAGCTGGTTTTCGTGGTTGTTTTATTACTAAAAAGTGTATTTTCAGCATACTGATTTGATGCCTTTGAAATGTTAGGTTTTTTTGTTTCAATTATCCGAGAATTACGAACCAATTTTACATCTGGATGATTTTTTACTTTCTTTTCACTGAAAATTCTGTTATCATTTCGCTGCGTCTTCTACTCCAGTTACTTCCTATTACAGCTTCCACCCAAGAAAATTTATGCTTTTAACACATTACGTTTTGAAATGATTCTTTTTGTTTCTTCTCTTGTATTGTAGTATACGTAGTGATGTATATTTTCGATTTATATGATCTTGGTTGTCTATTTTTTCAGAGGTACTTAAAGATGCCTTTTATTATCTTATTGTAAACTATTCTGTTTAAATGCTCGTAAATGATTAATCCATTCATGATTGCCCTTGTTACATTTTCTATATTCCGGTACGTTTCAGAGTTGCTTTTAAATTTACAAATTTCTGTATTTCTTAGAGGTCTCAAATTTTCAAAATGGTTCAAATGGCTCTGAGCACTATGGGACAACTTCTGAGGTCATCAGTCCCCTAGAACTTAGAACTACTTAAACCTAACTAACGTAAGGACATCACACACATCCATGCCCGAGGCAGGATTGGAACCTGCGACCGTAGCGGTCACGCGGTTCCAAACTGAAGCGCTTAGAACCGCACGGCCACACCGGCCGGCCTCAAATTTTCCCTTGTACTTCGTGGATTGGAGAGTGCTAGGTCTGTTAATTTTTTTTTTATTTTGATCGCCTCCTTTCTTTGAGGGAGAATAATTACAGCATCGTTCCAGTTTTAGGGAAGTGTTTCTGTCACAGCTATTCCGTAAAAACTTATTTGAACTGCTCTTATACGTATGTCTTCCTGCAGCTTTAATCATTCTTCAGGAATGTTACCTCTCTTCACTTTTTGAACTGTTTTATACACCTTATTTCGCATTACTTGCGGAATTTCATTTTAGCTCTCAGTGCCTGTGTTTATTAGTCACTCCTTCAACTGCAGATATGCAAATATATAGACCTAGAAGAATAATCATTTGCCATTTGTAGTAGAAAGTCAGTGTTTTGTTTTCAAACACTCTTGTTATTTTCAATTATTTCTCTTAGCATTTGTTTGCTGTACGTTCGCATATCGTATTGAAGAAATTTACAAATTTTGTTGTTTAATGAATCATATTCTCAGAGGGTTCCGTCATTATTTACATGAAATTCTAGCCTTCCTTTTCAATGTTTCCTTGCTGCATTTAAGATTTTTATTTCTTTTGCTTTCATTACAGTAACATCACATACTGTTTGCCATAGAACCTATGTCAAATATATGCACTTGTCAGTCTCTGCTGTGTAGCTTCACTATTTAAAAGGCTGTATAAGTTGCTTAATTTGATCTAATGTACCTCTTCATTCTTAAATGAAATCTCGTGTCTTAGAACTCCGACTTGCTGCCTATTGAACCTCTTCATCTCAGAGTAGCACTTGCAACCTACGTCCTCAATTATTTGCTGGATGTATTCCAATCTCTGTCTTCCTCTACAGTTTGTGCCCTCTACAGCTCCCTCTAGTACCATGGAAGTCATTCCCTCGTGTCTTAACAGATGTCTTATCATCCTGTTCCTTCTCCTTATCAGTGTTTTCCCTCATATTCCTTTCTTTTCCGATTCTGCACAGAACCACCTTATTCCTTACCCTGTCAATCCACCTGATTTTCAACATTCGTCTGTAGCACCACATCTCAAATGCTTCGATTGTCTATTGTTTCGATTTTCCCACAGTCCACGTTTGACTACCATACAATGCTGTGCTCCAAATGTACATTCGCAGAAATTTGTTCCTAAACACCTATGTTCGATTTATCAAACATAGGCAACTTCCTGGCAGATTAAAACTGTGTGCCAAATCGAAACTCGAAATCGGGACCTTTACCTTTCGGGGGAAAGTGCTCTACCATTTGAGCTACCAAAGGTCCACTCACAACCCGTCCTCACAGCTTCAATTCCGCCAGTACCTCGTTTCCTGCCTTCGTAACTTCACAGAAGCTCGCCTGCAGACCTTGTAGAACACTCCTGGAAGAAAGGATATTGCGGAGACATGGCTTAGCCACAGCCAGGAGGATGTTTACAGAATGAAATTTTCACTCTGCAGCTTAGTGTGCGCTGATATGAAACTTCCTGGCAGATCGAGGCTCGAACTCGGGACTTTCCAAAGGTTCCGAGTTAAAGTCTCGGTCCGGCACACAGTTTTAATCTGCCAGGAAGTTGACTAGGTTCGATACTAGTAGTCTTCTCTTGGCTAGGAATGCCCCTTTTGCCAGTGCTAGTTTGCTTTTGATGTTCTCCTTGCTCCATCAATCCTGATGTTAATTTTCTCGCTGTTATCATTTCTGCTACTTCTCATTACTTTCGTCTTTATTTCGTTTACTCTCAGACCGTATTCTGCACTCATTAGACTGTTCATTCCATTCAGCAGATCACGTAATTCTTCTTCACTTTCACTCAGGATAGCAATATCACCAGCGAATTCCACTCCTGAACTTTTATTTCCATCATTGCTTATTCGATGTACAGATTGAACTACATCCCTGTCTTACATCCTTTTTAATCCGAGCACTTTTTTCTTGGTCGTCCACTCTTATTCTTCCCTCTTGGTTGGTTCAAATGGTTCAAATGGCTCTGAGCACTATGGGACTCAACTGCTGAGGTCATAAGTCCCCTAGAACTTAGAACTACTTAAACCTAACTAACCTAAGAACAACACACACATCCATGCCCGAGGCAGGATTCGAACCTGCGACCGTAGCGTACATATTGTATATTACTCGTCTCTTACATTATCGAACCAAAGAGGCAATTCTGACGTTGCGGTTGATAATAGAAGCAAGACTAGAGAAAAGTCAAGACACGTTCATAGGATTTCTTTCTTTAGTCTTGCTTCCATAATCAACCACAACGCCAGAATTGCCTCTCTGGTGCGTTTACCTTTCCTAAAGCCAAACTGATCGTCATTTAACACATCCTCAATTTTCTTTTCCATTTTTCTGTATATTATTCTTGTCAGTAACTTGGATGTATGAGCTGTTAAGCTCATTGCACGATAATTCTCGCGCTTGTTAGCTCCTGCAGTCTTCGGAATTATGTAGATGATATTTTTCTGAAAGTCAGATGGTATGTCACTAGACTCATACATTCTTCACACCAACGTGAATAGTTTTGTTGCCGCTTCCCCCAATGATTTTAGAAATTCTGATGGAATGTTACCTAACACTTCTGCCTTATTTGATCTTAAGTCCTCCAAAGCTCTCTTAAATTTGTTTGTAATACTGGATTCCCTATCTCTCCTAAATCGACTCGTCTTTCTTCTTCTATCATATCAGACAAATGTTTCCCCTAGGCCTTCAATGTACTCTTTCCGCCTATCCGCTCTCTGCATTTAACAGTGGAATTCCCGTTGCACTCTTAATGTTACAACCCTTTCATTTAATTTCGCGGAAGGTTATTTTGTTTTTCCTATATGCTGAGTCAGTCCTTCCAACAATCATGTCTTTTCGATTTCTTTACATTTTTCATGCAAGCATTTCGCCATAGCTTCCCTGCACTTTCTGTTTATTTCATTCCTCAGCGCCTTGTATTTCTGCATTTCCCTTTAATAAATATGGATTTTAATTCTCTCCTATAGTCACGGAAAAAAACTAGAAAGAAAGCCAGATGATGGTGAAAAAAGTCTTTCTTCCTGACGGCAGCTAAGTCACTCATTTGCTAGCAAAATGATATTAAAAAGAAGCCAGAGCTAGCTGTGAAAAAGCTGGTTTAGCAACACTCTCGATAGCACAGCAGTCACATGTCCGAGCTGGTACAATATTGTTTGGCTTTTGTTCGGAAGTTCGGGTCGTACGTACGCGACTTGTTATTGTTTGTTTCTGGTGAGTGTTTTATGTACAGCAATAGAGAAGTTGTCAAACGAGAAGTCTATAACTTTCATAAACGTGGCTCATTAATGACCAGAGCGGTGGAACTTACAAGGTAATGTATATAAAGCTCCCACTCAGAAAATTAGGGCTACCATGCTGTTGCAGATGAAATCGGAAACACTCTTGATTTTTTTTGTGAACTGTATCATGTCTTTCCGTGCGCTGTGAGCATAAAGAAAGTATAAACAAAAAAATTATTTCAGACTTAGCCTTAATGAAATCGTTGTCCGTCTACCAAAGCTTTGCGCACTTATTGGTACCGAGAGGCTTATTGATGACATCAAACTTATGTACAAACCACCAGCAGCTAAAAACCGAAGGCTGATCGGCAATCGGGTTGTAACTGATATGCAGTCTCTGACTTTTGTACTGGTTTTAGCAGTTCTCGTATCAACTGGAATTTGTGTTTTCACATTCTGGTAAAATTCTGGGAATGATTTGTATTCAGCATCAGTTCACGATTTAGATTTTTTGGCATTCCGCTAACCCAAAAAGCAATGTATTCACAAAGCCCTATTTCTCTTGTTCTTTGTGACTTGGTTCCTTTTATGGTGTACGAGGAGTGTTCAATAAGTAACGTAACACAATTTTTTTCTGAAAGCAGGTTGCTTTTATTCAGGATTCCAATACTCCATGTTATTCACCACACTTTTGGAAATAAAAACCTATTTTTAACGTAATTTCAGTTCAATGCGACAGCTTTACGCTACCATACTTTCATGGCCTGTATGCCCGCATAGTACAACTCTAGTGGTTGACGTCGGAGCCAATGTCTTGATGCATCAAGATCCTCCCAATCATCCAAGTACTGCTTTCCACAAAGTGCATCCTCAACCAGGCCAAAGAGATGGAGGTGGGAAGGTGCGAGTTGAGGGCTGTAGGGTGGATCCCAACGGGCACATACCTTTCAGTACCCCAACTGGTGGACAGGTGTGTCCGCTCTACCAACAGAGACGTCCAGTTGTGCAGCGAGGTGTTTAGTTGTAATCCGTCTGTCACCTCGAATGAGAGTGTCCACACGTTCCAACACGTCGAGAGTCACGCAGGAGATCGCTCAGATTTGTGTGACCTTGCAGTGATGACAGATGCCTCGCCCCAACAACTCACCGTGCGTTTGTTCATCGCCAGATCCCTGTAGACGTTCTGCAAGCGCCTAAGTACATCGGCGATGCTCTGGTTTTCCGCCAAAGGCAAGTCAATGATAGCTCTCTGCTTGGAACGAACATCTGTTACAGATGTCACTTTGAAGGCTATACAGGGTGGTCCATTGATAGTGACCGGGTCAAATATCACACGAAATAAGCATCAAGCGAAAAAACTACAAAGAACGAAACTCGTTTAGCTTGAACGGGGAAACCAGATGGCGCTATGGTTGGCCCGCTAGATAGCGCTGCCATACGTCAAACGGATATCAACTGCATTTTTTAAAGTAGGAACCCCCATTTTTATTACATATTCGTGTAGTACGTAAAGAAATATGAATGTTTTAGTTGGACCACTTTTTTGGCGTTGTGATAGATGGCGCTGTAATAGTCACAAACGTGTAAGTACGTGGTATCACGTAACATTCCACCAGTGCGGACAGTATTTGCTTCGTGATACACTACCCGTGTTAAAATGTACCGTTGGCCAATTGCGGAAAAGGTCTGTGTCATGTTGATGTATGGCTATTGTGATCAAAATGCCCAACGGGCGTGTGCTATGTATGCTGCTCGGTATTCTGGACATCAATCAAGTGTCCGGACCGTTCACCGGATAGTTATATTTAAGGAAACAGGAAGTGTTCAGCTACATGTGAAACGTCAACCACGACCTGCAACAAATGATAATGCCCAAGTAGGTGTTTTAGCTGCTGTCGCGGCTAATCCGCACATCGGTAGCAGACAAATTGCGCGAGAATCGGGAATCTCAAAAACGTCGATGTTGAGAACGGTACATCAACATCGATTGCACCTGTACCATTTTTCTACTCACCAGGAATTGCATGGCGACGACTTTGAACGTCGTGTACAGTTCTGCCACTGGGCACAAGAGAAATTACGGGACGATGACAGATTTTTTGCACGCGTTCTATTTAGTGACGAAGCGTCATTCACCAACAGCGGTCACGTAAACCGACATAATATGCACTATTGGGCAACGGAAAATCCACGATGGCTGTGACAAGTGGAACATCAGCGACCTTGGCGGCTTAATGTATGGTGCGGCATTATGGGAGGAAGGATAATTGCCCCCCCCATTTTATCGATGGCAATCTAAATGGTGCAGTGTATGCTGATTTCCTACGTAATGTTCTACCGATGTTACTACAAGATGTTTCACTGCGTGACAGAATGGCGATGTACTTCCAACATGATGGATGTCCGCCACATAACTCGCGTGCGGTTGAAGCGGTATTGAATAGCATGTTGTTTCATGACAGGTAGATTTGACTTCCCCGGATTTCTTTCTGTGGGGAAAGTTGAAGGATATTTGCTATCGTGATCCACCGACAACGCCTGACAACATGCGTCAGCGCATTGTCAATGCATGTGCGAATATTACGGAAGGCGAACTACTCGCTGTTGAGAGGAATGTCGTTACACGTATTGCCACATGCATTGAGGTTGACGGACATCATTTTGAGCATTTATTTCATTAATGTGGTATTTACAGGTAATCACGCTGCAACAGCACGCGTTCTCAGAAATGGTAAGTTCACACAAAGGTTGAGAGGTGGCATGAGCCCCCTCTCATATTTCTATCTTACGATTCTCCTCTCTAGTTGCATGCGGTGGAGGGTTGCTTTTCCTTAACACGCGTACTTCCCACGCAGCGTCTCTCGTCACCCGGGTGGGCCGGTGACAGGCGGGCTCGGTGGAACTGGAGAGAGTTAAGCCGACGTGTGTGAGGCAGTCGAGTGAATGCTTTTCAGACGCCGACATTGTCAAGAGACACGCCCGCTGGGGTGTGAAGTAGCGGCTGGGCTAGAGGTTCCGTTACTTCAGAGAAACTTTGCGAAAACACTTTCTGGCGGGCTACCAGCGAGGCGTGGGAATGACTTGTGTACCCACGCAGTTGTGGCGGGAAAATTCCCGCACTTTCTGCAAAATCAGCACAGAAATTGGCGCCAAGAATCTCCATTGGTGGAATGGTAGTGCTCCGGCAATGGAGTGGAATTTCCGCCGGTTTTCGTGTTGCTGATTGGAACGTAACCACGACCACTGTCGTGGGGGCGGGAAGGTTGTGTGTTCGGCCTGTACGGGTGCTCTGGGTAGTCGGCAGTCGCCTTTCGGACGAGGACGTCGGAGCAACCAGCCCTCGCCTGCGGTACGCCAGATCGTGTTCTGGGAGATAAGAAGACTGTTGGTAATGTACGTCCGCAGCACCGGCAGATAGGGATTTTCCTAGGTGATAATCAGAGCTCAGCAGAGCGCGCCTGTTCATCCTTTTCTAACTTTGTTCAGTTTCGAGTAGCAGCAATTACTATTGGGTTAGCTGTGTGTCTCTCTTGAGATTTGAGTGGAAAGGAATTGGCTCCACATACCACTTCGTCTTAAACCTCACGATCTAAGTTAGGGACAACTTCACCTTTACTGTGTTTGTATGAATCTCCAATTTTAGCCAATTTGATGTTTTATATTTCCTGTGTCTCTTTTACTATTCTGCGTTTAATCTTAATAAATCATATTGTTATTTTGGACAGAACTTTCTTTCTGTTAATCAATAGAGCAACCCTATCATTCCTCACTATGCTAATGAAACCTTTGTTTATTTAACTTATTTATCAAATTAAATTATTGCAGGTGCCAAACTCTCTTCTACTCCACTAGCAGGGTTGATTAGAGTCAGTTCGCGTATTTGTTTTATCCTTGTGCAACAGCAAAAGTCGGAGTTAGAATAGGGGGGGCTTAGAGCATGATTTACACATGTGGATTCTAGTAGAATTTAGTGATAAATACACTACTAGCCCCGGCACCTCGCAAGGTACATGTATCACATTGGAACAACCGAAATAAAATGTTCATACGTACCTACGTTCTGTATTTTAATTTAAAAAACTTACCTGTTACCAACTGTTCGTCTAAAATTGTGAGCCATATGTTTGTGACTATTACAGCGCCATCTATTACAAAGTGAAAAAAGTGGTCCAACTAAAACATTCACGGAAGCTGTAATAAAAAATTAGGGTTTCTATTGAAAAAAACGCAGTTGATATCCGTTTGACCTATGGCAGCGCCATCTAGCGGGCCAACCATAGCGCCATCTGCTTTCCCCCTTCAAGCTGGACAATGTAGTGGACTGTTAAGGCAGCCAGTCCACAGTGAAGTAGCCGAAAGGGCACGCGTCAACTCACGCCGTCTGGCGTTAAGTCTGGAACAGGATTCGTAATGAATGTGATAAAGAAAAGAACGTAGCTACTAGAACACTTAACTTTTATATCGTCCTTTGGTATACAGCATTCTTGATGATACAAGTGAGACTCTTTAGATTCATGCAATGGTACAAATGGCGCCTTGCTAGGTCGTAGCCATGGACTTAGCTGAAGGCTATTCTAACTGTCTCTTGGCAAATGAGAGAAAGGCTTCGTCAGTGTAGTCGCTAGCAACGTCGTCGTACAACTGGGGCGAGTGCTAGTACGTCTCTCGAGACCTGCCTTGTGGTGGCGCTCGGTCTGCGATCCTGACAGTGGCGACACGCGGGTCCGACATGTACTAATGGACCGCGGCCGATTTAAACTACCACCTAGCAAGTGTGGTGTCTGGCGGTGACACCACAGACAAGTTTCGTTCTTTGTAGTTTTTTCGTTTGACGCTTATTTCGTGAGATATTTGGCCCGATCACGATCAATGGACCACCCTGTGCGTAGTGGCACTAACCATCGGAACTTGATGAACCTACAGAGACAGAAGCGGGAGTATTTCACGGTATCGCACAACAAGTTCCACATTTTTTCGACCAAGGCCGAGAAACAAAAATTTGTTGCATCAGTTATTGAACGCCTATCGTAAAAGCAGTAGAGCCGCTATATGTTGGCGTTCCCTCATTCTGTGGCAGTAGCGTGGCCCCTTTGTAAACACTGCTGGCCCGGAAATGAATTGCTACAAACATTGCCGGGCACTAGTCGCCGGTAATGTTACAGTACTTGTGGCTACAATTCGTATGGCCACAATGTTGCTGACCAACTTAATCGGGATGTATTGCCAGCAAAATGCATTTTTGTGCCTCTTGAAAACATGCATTTACGATACCAGCAGTTCGTCTCTGAATTTGTCACATCTCTATTGTCATGACTGCATGATGAGGACTCCAAACACGGGAACATCAGAATCGGTCGCACTAGACTGTTCATTCCATTTAACAGGACCTGCAGTTCTTCAGTTTCACAGATGACAGCAGTGTGTACAGGGAATCGTATCGTTGATATTCTTTCATCCTGAATTTTAATATATACCTGTGACCTCAAGTGATAGTCTTGATATTAATTTTTGAAATACTTTTCGCTGCCCTATTATTTCATTGTCTGAATATGAATGCGTTGTCCGCTACAGCCGTTTCTCTCATTGGCTGCCATGCATATCAAACTGATACACGAGGTGACTTCCTGGCAGACCACGTGCATCAAATTGATACACATATCGCAGGGCGTATACGCAGCTACGTTGACGAATGGATATATAGGATCCACGGCCTCGCAGAGAGTCCTTGCACTTTTGATTTTGAAATTCGTTGACAAAACCTCTCCATATTTGATGTGTGATGACTGACGGCCTCTTTTCACAGTTGACAGCTACACTATGTGATCAAAAGTACGAGGGCCGTTCAGAAAGTAACCTCCGGTTGATTTAAAAAACTACACCAAGTTAAATAAAAATATTGTAATATATACATCTTACAACTACATCTTTGCACTATTTTTCTACATAGTCTCCATAGCGATTGAGGCACTTATCGTATCTCTTCACAAGCTTTGAAATTCCCTCTGCATAAAAATCACCTGCTTGTGCCTGGAGCCAGCCTGTGACCGCATCTTTGAGCTCTTCGTCGTCATCAAACCGCTGTGACCCAAGCCATTTCTTCAAATGCATGAAGAGGTGATAATCACTTGGCGCCAGGTCTGGACTGTAAGGTGGATGGTTGATAACGTCCCACTTGAAGGACTCAAGAAGGGCCGTTGTTCTGCGAGCAGAGTGAGGACGGGCGTTATCGTGCAAAAAAACGATACCGGAAGTCAGCATACCACGGCGTTTGTTCTGTATAGCCCGTCGTAACTTTTTTCTTGTTTCACAGTACACGTCTTGATTAATGGTCGTACCACGTTCCATGAATTCAACCAACAACACCCCTTTGGCATCCCAAAACACCGTTTCCATCAGTTTTCTGGCAGAAAAATCTTGCGAGGCTTTTCTTCGTTTGGTAGGCGAATTTGAATGTGCCCACATCTTTGAACAATGGTTCTCCTTCGTCCTCATAACGTGACAGAAAGTCTAATGCAGAGGCCAGTCTTTGAGTTTTGTGGTGGTCGGTAAGAATTTTGGGCACCCGTCGTGCACAGAACTTACGGTAACCCAATCTTGCTGTCACTATCTCGTACAAGAGAGTCTTAGAAATCTGTGGAAAACCAGTAGACAACTCCGACATTGAGAAACGTCGATTTTCACGAACTTTTGCATCAACTGTCTGAACGAGTTCGTCAGTCACCAATGATGGTCTACCACTCCTCTCTTCATCATGAACGTTTTCTCGTCCACTTTTAAATAAACGTACCCATTCACGGACAACTCCTTCACTCATAACTCTTGGCCCGTACACGGCACAAAGCTCACGATGAACGGCTGCTGCAGAATATCCTTTGGCTGTAAAAAACCTTATGACAGCACGCACTTCACATTTGGTGGGGGTTTTCTATTGCAGCACACATTTCAAACTGCCACAAAAACTAAACTAGCGCAGGTACGACGTTCACTCGACCACGGCTTGATGCCGACTGACCTGTTGAGTGCGTGAACGCACAGATGGCGTCGCTACTCCCCCACAACCCGCACTGTGACCAATCGGAGGTTACTTTCTGAACCGCCCTCGTATGTAGACACCCCCCAAAACACACGTTTTTCATATTAGGTGCATTGTGCTACCACCTACTGCCAGGTACTCATCAGCGACCTCAGTAGTCATTAGACATCGTGAGACACCAGAATGGGGCGCTCCGCGGAACTCACGGACTTTAACGTAGTCAGGTGATTGGGTGTCACTTGTGTCATACGTCTGTACGCTAGATTTCCACACTCCTAATCATCCCTAGGTCCACTGTTTCCGATGTGATAGTGTAATGGAAACGTGAAGGGACACGTACAGCACAAAAGCGTACAGGCCGACCTCGTCGACTGATATGAGACTGCCGACAGTTGAAGAGGGTCGTAATGTGTAAGAGGCAGACATCTATCGAGACCATCATACAGGAATTCGAAACTGCATCAGGATCCACTCCAAGTGCTATGACAGTTGGGCGGGAGGTGAGAAAACTTGTATTTCATGGTCGAGCAGCTGGCCATAAGCCACACATCACACCGTTAAATGCCAAACGATGCCACGCTTGGTGTAACGAGAGTAAACATTGGACGATTGATTAGTGGAAAAACGTTGTGTGGAGTGACAAATCACGGCACACAGTGTGACAATCCGATGGCAGGGTGTGGGTACGACGAATGATCACGGTGATCATCATCTACCAGCGCGTGTAGTGCCAATAGTAAAATTCGGAGGCGGTGATGTTGTGGTGTGGTCGTGATTTCATGGAGGGGGCTTGACTTGCCCCCCTTGTTATTTTGCGTGCCACTATCACAACACAGCACTACATTGATTTTTTAAGGGGCTTCTTTCGTTCCTGTTGAAGAGCAATTCGGCGATGGCGATTGCATCTTTCAACACGATCGAGCACCTGTTCCTAATGCACGGCCTGTGGCGGCGTGGTTGTACAACAATAACATCCCAGTATTGGCTGCACGGAGTCCTGATCTGAATCCTATAGAATACCTCACCGACCGACTTCGGTACCTCTCCTCAGTGCAGCACTCCGTGAAGAATGGGCTGTCATTCCCCACGAAACCTTCCAGCTACTGACTGAACGTATGCCTGCGAGAGCGGACGCAGTCAACACGGCTAAGGGTGGGCTATAACACCTTATTGAATTCCAGCATTACTGACGGAGGCCGCCAAGAACTTGTAAGTCATTTTCAGCCAGGTGTCCGGATCACATAGTGTATGTGTAAGGGTTCATGTGCCTGAACTATCTGTTCATTGTACATACTGTAAAGTAAAGATACAACCGATTAATTGATTCGGATATGTTGTTACATTTGCCACGAATTTGTAATCAACGTGTTGAAGTACTACAAATTCAGGATTTACGAGGTAAGATCAGGAAGTAAAGCACAACAATTTTATTACGAAAAAGTTTAATAGGTAAAAAAAATGAATATCCGTCTTTTAACTACTGTATATACAGGTTGTTAAAAAAAGGTACGGCCAAACATTCCTCACACACAAATAAAGAAAAGGTGTTATGTGGAGATGTGTCCGGAAACGCTTAATTTCCATGTTAGAGCTCATTTTAGTTTCGTCAGTATGTACTGTACTTCCTCGATTCACCGCCAGTTGGCCCAATTGAAGGAAGGTAAAGTTGACTTCGGTGCTTGTGTTGACATGCGACTCATTGCTCTACAGTACTAGCATCAAGCACATCAGTACGTAGCATCGACAGGTTAGTGTTCATCACGAACGTGATTTTCCAGTCAGTGCAATGTTTACAAATGCGGAGTTGGCAGATGCCCATTTGATGTATGGATTAGCACGGGGCAATAGCCGTGGCGCGGTACGTTTGTATCGAGACAGATTCCCAGAACGAAGGTGTCCCGACAGGAAGACGTTCGAAGAAATTGATCGGCGTCATACGGAGCACGGAACATTCCAGCCTACGACTCGCGACTGGGGAAGACCTAGAACGACGAGGACACCTGCAATGGACGAGGCAATTCTTCGTGCAGTTGACGATAACCCTAATGTCAGCGTCAGAGAAGTTGCCGCTGTACAAGGTAACGATGACCACGTCACTGTACGGAGAGTGCTACGGGAGAACCAGTTGTTTCCGTACCATGTACAGCGTGTGCAGGCACTATCAGCAGCTGATTGGCCTCCACTTCTCTTTACGGATGAGGATTCATTCTAACGTGATCAAATTGTAAATTTTCACAATCAACATGTGTGGGCTGACGAGAGTCCGCACGCAATTGTGCAATCACGTCATCAACACAGATTTTCTGTGAACGTTTGGGCAGGCATTGTTGGTGATGTCTTGATTGGGCCCCATGTTCTTCCACCTACGCTCAATGGAGCACGTTATGATTTCATACGGGTTACTCTACCTGTGCTGCTAGAACATGTGCCTTTACAAGTACGACACAACATGTGGTTCATGCACGATGGAGCTCCTGCACATTTCAGTCGAAGTGTTCGTACGCTTCTCAACAACAGAGTCGGTGACCGATGGATTGGTAGAGGCGGACCAATTCCATCGCCTCCACGCTCTCCTGACCTCAACCCTCTTGACTTTCAGTTATGAGGGCATTTGAAAGCTCTTGTCTACGCAACCCCGGTACTAAATGTAGACACTCTTCGTGCTCGTAATGTAGACGGCTGTGATACAATACGCCACTCTCCAGGGCTGCATCAGCGCATCAGGGATTCCATGCAACGGAGGGTGGATGCATGTATCCTCGCTAACGGAGGACATTTTGAACATTTCCTGTAACAAAGTGTTTGAAGTCACGCTGGTACGTTCTGCTGCTGTGTTTCCATTCCATGATTAATGTTATTTGAAGAGAAGTAATAAAATGAGCTCTAACATGGAAAGTAAGCGTTTCCGGACACATGTCCACATAACATATTTTCTTTCTTTGTGTGTGAGGAATGTTTCCTGAAAGTTTGGCCATACCTTTTTGTAACACCCTGTATAGTCACCAACGTTGTCAACAAGTTTCTCTCTTTGTGGTACCAGTTTCAATATGCTTTGTTCGTAGAGGTCCGTCTGTTTGGAGGACAGTCATCTGCGGTCTCCTGATTTCATTTCCTCATCTGTCACAAAGCGTTGGCCAGCCAGGAATTTCTTCGTGAGAGCGAACAGATGAAAGTGCAAGGTCCGGACGGTATGGTGGATGCTGGAGTACCTCGTAGCCAAATTCGGCGATTTTTTCAGGAACGGGAACAGCAGCTGGGAGGCGAGCATTGTGATGAAGTTTTGGCACCGGCAGCGTTAATGTTGTGGGTTTGTCACGAACCAAAGTTCTAATGTAGGCTGCAGCATTCACAGTGGTCCCGTGTTCAGCGAGATCCACGAATAACAAATACACCGTAAGCATCCCAGACCTCTGCCACAAGCACATTTCTAGCAGATTGAATTTTCTTAGTTCTGAGGAATTAGCGGATTTTTTTAGTACTGAGGTATCAGCATATTTCCACTCAACAGAGGTATACTTTATTTCGAGCGGATAGTGGTAAGCTCACAACTCATCACCAATGACGTTTCCTTTCAGAAAGTAATGCAAACAAAATACCCTTTCTAGCAGCGCAAACTTCAAACTGTATCGTCGTGAAATTTCAACATTCCAGCTGCAATACCAGGGAAGAAAAAAGTTATTTTGCGTTGCTTTCCGATCCACCCTTGTTTACTATTTATGCTGTATTCTTCCAAAAAAATAAATGTCGTTTGTCAGATATCCTTAAAGGAGTCTCGATTTTTTTTATTAAAGGTTGTGCCCAGTTTCTATACATATCGGCTAGCAAGAATGAAGTTGAAGAAATTAACTACACAGGGCATGTGAAACTTCCTGGCAGATTAAAACTGTGTGCCGGACCGAGACTCGAACTCGGGACCTTTGCCTTTCGCGAGCAAGTGCTCTACCAACTGAGTTATCCAAGCACGACTCACGCCCCGTCCTCACAGCTTTACCTCTGCCAGTACCTCGTCTCCTACCTTCCAAACTTTACAGAAGCTCTCCTGCGAACCTTGCAGAACTAGCACTTCCGAAAGAAAGGATATTGCGGAGACATGGCTTAGCCACAGCCCCGGGGATGTTTCCAGAGTGAGATTTTCACTCTGCAGCGGAGTGTGTGCTGATATTAAACTTCCTCAGATGGTAGAGCACTTGCCCGCGAAAAGGCAAAGGTCCCGAGTTCGAATCTCGGTCGGGCACACAGTTTTAATCTGCCAGGAAGTTTCATATCAGCGCACACTCCGCTGCAGAGTGAAAATCTCATTCTGATTACACTGTGTATTCTTTCGTGTTTGCTGGAACCTCATTGAATTTCATTTCACGTGGAGCAGAAGTGAAGGTGTCCCGAGTACAGCCGAGTGCGATAATGAGGATACGTTTTATGCTGTGCGTTATGCGTACATTGACTCAAGATAATACGGGGCAACAGCTTTACCGGCGCATTTAACTTGGAAAGCACTAGCCAGCCGCCTGGTCCAGCTAACCAGCAGTGATGTGAACAGTTGTAATGAAGACGCAGAAAGAGACGAGCAGAGAAGCCTTGAATGTCATTTAATTTTTGAACAGAAGCAAATAATTATAAAACTCGGACACTTCTTAGGTGATCTGCTGGAAAACATAAGATGCTCTCGATCTTAGCTAACGTAGTACTGTAATTAAAAACGAGAGTGATGAAAGTTCGTGACTTTAACAAGGGTAATTTTTCTGCATGAACTATGTGCGGCGTAAAAGTGCACTGCTGGGATTTCACTCAGTCGTCTGGTAACCTCCGAACTTCTTCCATATCGGACTCCGAGGAATGCGGTACATTTCAGTGCTGCTACGAGGCGCTCAGCAGTAGAATCTCAAGCCACCAAATAGTCCACGTTTCCTCCTCCTCTTATACAGGGTGTTTCAAAAATGACCGGTATATTTGAAACGGCAATAAAAACTAAACGAGCAGCGATAGAAATACACCGTTTGTTGCAATATGCTTGGGACAACAGTACATTTTCAGGCGGACAAACTTTCGAAATTACAGTAGTTACAATTTTCAACAACAGATGGCGCTGCAAGTGATGTGGAAGATATAGAAGACAACGCAGTCTGTGGGTGCGCCATTCTGTACGTCGTCTTTCTGCTGTAAGCGTGTGCTGTTCACAACGTGCAAGTGTGCTGTAGACAACATGGTTTATTCCTTAGAACAGAGGATTTTTCTGGTGTTGGAATTCCACCGCCTAGAACACAGTGTTGTTGCAACAAGACGACGTTTTCAACGGAGTTTTAATGTGACCAAAGGACCGAAAAGCGATACAATAAAGGATCTGTTTGAAAAATTTCAATGGACTGGGAACGTGACGGATGAACGTGCTGGAAAGGTAGGGCGACCGCGTACGGCAACCACAGAGGGCAACGCGCAGCTAGTGCAGCAGGTGATCCGACAGCGGCCTCGGGTTTCCGTTCGCCGTGTTGCAGCTGCGGTCCAAATGACGCCAACGTCCACGTATCGTCTCATGCGCCAGAGTTTACACCTCTATCAAATGGTTCAAATGGCTCTGAGCACTATGGGACTCAACTGCTGAGGTCATTAGTCCCCTAGAACTTAGAACTAGTTAAACCTAACTAACCTAAGGACATCACAAACATCCATGCCCGAGGCAGGATTCGAACCTGCGACCGTAGCGGTCTTGCGGTTCCAGACTGCAGTGCCTTTAACCGCACGGCCACTTCGGCCGGCTTACACCTCTATCCATACAAAATTCAAACGCGGCAACCCCTCAGCGCCGCTACCATTGCTGCACGAGAGACATTCGCTAACGATATAGTGCACAGGATTGATGACGGCGATATGCATGTGGGCAGCATTTGGTTTACTGACGAAGCTTATTTTTACTTGGACGGCTTCGTCAATAAACAGAACTGACGCATATGGGGAACCGAAAAGCCCCATGTTGCAGTCCCATCGTCCCTGCATCCTCAAAAACTACTGGTCTGGGCCGCCATTTCTTCCAAAGGAATCATTGGCCCATTTTTCAGATCCGAAACGATTACTGCATCACGCTATCTGGACATTCTTCGTGAATTTGTGGCGGTACAAACTGCCTTAGACGACACTGCGAACACCTCGTGGTTTATGCAAGATGGTGCCCGGCCACATCGCACGGCCGACGTCTTTAATTTCCTGAATGAATATTTAGATGATCGTGTGATTGCTTTGGGCTATCCGAAACATACAGGAGGCGGCGTGGATTGGCCTCCCTATTCGCCAGACATGAACCCCTGTGACTTCTTTCTGTGGGGACACTTGAAAGACCAGGTGTACCGCCAGAATCCAGAAACAATTGAACAGCTGAAGCAGTACATCTCATCTGCATGTGAAGCCATTCTGCCAGACACGTTGTCAAAGGTTTCGGGTAATTTCATTCAGAGACTACGCCATATTATTGCTACGCATGGTGGATATGTGGAAAATATCGTACTATAGAGTTTCCCAGACCGCAGCGCCATCTGTTGTTGAGAATTGTAACTACTGTAATTTCGAAAGTTTGTCTGCTGAAAATGTACTGTTGTCCCAAGCATATTGCAACAAACGGCGTATTTCTATCGCTGCTCGTTTAGTTTTTATTGCCGTTTCAAATATACCGGTCATTTTTGAAACACCCTGTATGATATGCCGTTGTGCAATTCACCATCGCTCGGCAGTGACGAGTCACAAAGCTTTTGTGCGTTACTTCCAGTCAGGTTAGCAGCTTAAATGCCTTGTTATTTCTCGTGATATATCACTTAACTTGGTTCCAGATCAATTCTGATTGCAGTGTTAAGGGTGACGACTGTAAAGATGCAGCATTTGTACCGTGTGCTCGACTGCGGGGAAATTATTGTTTTCCATCTTTTTTTCTCCAAAAAATTTAACTGTGTAATATTTTCTTAGCTTTAAAACCTTTAACCATATTTTATGACATATCGATAATTAAGAATGTGTACTTGCAATGAAAACTAGAATTCTGCGTGTAATATGTAATTAGAAACTACAAGACGTGCATCTTCCTTGATAAATTTCGTATTTAAATGATTTAGGCATTGAAACAAAAGAAGTTGTAGATCACAACGGGTTTGGAACCGCCGCCCACCACTTCACTCGGTTACCAACTTACAACGCTACTGATTACGCCACGAAAGGAGTAAAATTCAGTCTCTTGTAATTACAATATTGTATTTCTCGAAAAACGTCCAAGCTGATTTTTCTCTGTAATGTTGTGAAAAACATTAAGAACAACTTGTTTCTAGCCATTAACAGTGTTCCGTGTGCGTGTTTCATTACGAAGCAGTGTCATCCATTTTCGCGGTTCATAAGATGGTGATGATGTTTGGTTTGTGGGGCGCTCAATTGAGCGATCATCTGCGCCTGTACATATTCCCAACCTTTGCTCAGTCCAATCTCGCCACTTCCATGAATGATGATGAAATGATGAGGATAACACAATCAGCCAGTCATCTCAAGGCAGGTGAAAATCACTGACCCCGCCGGTAATCGAACCCGGGACCCCCGTGCTCGGGAAGCGAGAACGCGACCGCGAGACCACGACAGCGGAACAATCAGAGCATAAGTAGCGCTTACAGAGAGTGTGTGACTGTACACGATTTATAAAAATTTGTAAAATAAAAATTACGTAGCCAAAGTGTGATTAAGACAAACTTTGATGGCTGTTAATACATCAGAATGTCTTAAAGTTTCATTTACAGTTTCGTAGTAATAAGATATGTATTAGATATCCACTTCCAAGATTGGAACAACACCAGTGTACGAAAGTTAGGTTGCTAACAAATCATCGTGTTTGTGTTTGTTTGGATCAGGTTTATCATAAGAATGTTCATCATAAGAATGAACCTGATGTAAACATTGCGCCATTTATTCTTCCGCGTTTGCTTGAATCTCATTGGATTTCGTTTCACGTGGAGCGGAAGCCAAGCTGTGACCAGAACAGTCAAGTACGATCATAGGTATACGTTTTATGCTGTGTTACACGCACATAGACTGAGCTATAACGCCGGAGAACAGCTTTACAGGCGCATTAACCTTAGAGAGCACTGGGCAGCCAGCGGCCCAGCTAACCTGCAAAGGTGTGAGCAGTTGCATTTCAGACGTAAAAAGAGACGAAGAAAGAAACAATATAGCTTCGAAAGTCATTTAATTTTTAAAAAGAATGAAATAATATTTGGCAAAAGTCCAGAAAGAATGAAATAATATTTGGCAAAAGTCCAGGTCCACTACCGCGCGCTTCTTAGGTGACCAGACCGTAAGCATAAAATGGACTCGTTCTCGCCTGACATAGTATTCTAATTACTAACAAGAGTGATGAAAATTTATAATTTAAACATAGGGTAATTTTTCTGAGCGAGCTGTGTGAAATGCAAAAGCATACTGCAGCGATTTCACCGTACTGTTGAATACTGAAGCCACTGAATGTATTAATTACAATCTGGTAATTTCTTAACTCCTTCCGTATCCGAATCTGAGAAATACATTTCAGTTATGTAAGTGTGACCTGCTGCGTTGATAACGAACCTATCAACAACAGAATCCACGAAGTCAACCAGGCGCCGTATTTTCTCTTCATCTTTTATGACGTTCTATAGCCCGCCAGCGTCGGCAGTTTACATGTGAAAATGCTCCGTGCATAGTTCCAGTACGTCCGGCAGCTTAACGGTCTTTATTTCTCGGGCCAGATCCCGTAACTTGGCTCCAGATCAGTTCTGTTGGGTTCATATTGTAATGGTGCAGTGGGAAATGTAAAAAAGTCGCATTTGTATAGTGTACTCAATCCTGTGAAAATGATTGTTTTCCATGTTCCTACAACACGCATCTATGTCTGTGGTATAAAACAATGGACGCAGTCCAAATAAAGAGTATTTGGTTTTTCATTTTTGCCTTCAAAAATTAAACTGTTATTTTTTCTTTATTTAAGCAACCTTTATTTATTAACAGTCTTTCATAAAATATCGATAATTAAGAATTTATATTTGAAATGAAAACAGGAATTTCGCGTGCAGTACGTAATTAGAAATAAGAAGACGTGCATTATTCATAAAAAATGTTGATGAATTTTACAATTACGAGGTGTAGGTGTTTAAAATTGAACGTGAAAAGAAAGAGTCAGGAAAGATTTAAACCACGGAATTATAAATTGCAGTAAATTATCAATCTATCACGCTCACATACACTGTGAGCTGGTGTCTCAACTATATGTAATATAGTCCCTCGAAAATCTTCAAAGCCGGTTATCTCTGTGAATTTATGAAAAACATTTCTCGGCAGTTTTTAACCGTGTTCCACACGCATGTTTCACTACTGAACACTAAGCAGCTTCAGCTAGGGTGACTGGGCGTCCTTTCTAGCTCTTTGTCCGGGGTCCGGGCAGATTTTTACAGTGTCCGGCTTTTTCGCAAAGTTGGGCGAAATACAGTTAAATCTACAATTCGTCCCGTTCTATTGCTCTTTTCTTAAATACCTTAACTGTTGGCACAGCCTTCGTGATAAACACGCACGAAGGCGGTGTTAGTAGGTGGCACCAAGATCGTCGATGTTATCGTTGATCGACCTATAAGCGAATGCAAATATCGATTATTTAAAATTTTCGTTTCGTATCTTCGCTTTGTTTTGGCGTGGCTTCCCGTAGCGCACGTCTGATTTGTGAGTAATTTTTAAGCGATTGAGTTACGTAAAATATTTGGGTATGCCTAAACGAAATATCCGGCTTTCAAGAAAGATAAAAATGAATTTGAAGCGGAATGTAAGATATGTGAAGCTGGAACGTACGTCTCAGTGGCCAATAAAGTTAAGAAATAACTCGACAGATTAACTGTCATGGTTTTATTTCATTGTTTCATAGTTATTCAATTTATTTGTATTCGGAAGGTTAAAGTGCAGTTTACATGTCGTCAGCTGCTGCTTGAATTGTAGATGTTGGTAGCGGTGCGTCGAATGAAGGGAGGTGAAGGGTCTTAGGTTTTTCGCTTTGTAAACAGTTCCGTGCTGTTGACATAACAAAACAATTGACGCCACACTGTCACCACAATCAATGTTTTTAATTTTTTTTATATTGCTCAGTTAACCACCACCTGACCATCAGTAACAATTAGTTTCGTTTAACGTAACTTAGTAGTATTATATCTCATACATAAGGAGGACCTACTTCCAAGAGCGTAACAACACCAGTGTACGTGTGCTACGGCTATCGACCAATCATCGCTTTTGTGTTTCTTATGCATCAGGTTTATTCTTGTCATGAACGGAGTAGCGTAGAATACTCCCTATGGCAGTGGTGCTGAGACTAGGATAGCTCGCGTCAGGCGGACGCTTGCGTGCGTCGGCTTTAGAAATCAGCGGATTCTTCACAGCAGATCGGATTTCAGGGCTCCCGGGCAGCTCGGTGGTTTCTGCGGTATACACAGCAGATGAAGTGAATAAACACTTACGATACAAATACACAGAAGTTGGCGGGTACTTTGACTGGCTTCTGCTGTCTATATCAATTTTGCAGCTGACAAAGGAGGCCACGACGCCCGGATAACGAATTTACTTCAAACTTGTTACACTTTTTAGTGGTCCATTGGGATGGCGGCGATGATGTGGTTAAGTGTTCAAGCTTTTTAATCGGTGGATCGCTGTTCGAATCTCGATGTATGAACGGGATTCGAGCACTTCAAATATATACGAGAGATAATCCGACCATCAGGTCTGAACTTCATAGCCAATCAAGAAAGGATTTCCGAATTGCAGAAACCATATAAGCTCACTTGGAGTCACTTATCTCTGTCAATGCAAAACTAAGGCATTACAACACAGTGGTTGTACCGGAAGTACTGTGGGCTGCTGAAACTACAGGGATTCGCGGTCATACCAAAATCGGAGAGATTGAAAAGCAAGCAAGAAAAATTCCGAGGAAAATATATGGGCCAGTGTTTCGTGAAGGAATTTGAATAAAGAGGCCAACAGGAGAGATGTACAAAGAGACAGAAACAGTACCGGACACGTTTAGAAATTTTATGGACATAACAGCAAGATGAAAAACAACAGGCTCACGAGGCAAATCTTTGACATAGGAAACACTAACAAGAACAAGACAGCATGGATGACTGACACAGACGAAGACTTTAAGGAACTGGAAATCACACGAGACAACATAAACAATCGAGAACAGTCCAGGAACATCATAAAGAAACATGCAGTTAAACAGAAACATACTGAGAAAAGGACAGGAAGTAAATGGTCTGGAGGACGCAAGAGAGAGTGCAGCGAGCGTGGGTAATATATACGTTTCATACATATTATATGTGAAAGGTAATAATGATGAAAAGACACGTGTAGTTGCACGAAATTTTATTGTTTGCTAATTTTTATTGTCACCACAAATGGATTTACAACGATCGACAAGTAAACGATCATACACATAAAGTTGTCATGAAAATATTGGTCTGTCGTGATTTCAGAAACCCCTTATACCTGCAATCAGGTAAGGTACCGAGAATTCCTTTGCAACTGGACGCTTTGATTTGCAGGTAAGGGCTTGTAAAGCTCAAGTGAAACATCGATAAGTAAAGGTGTAAATAACTTTATTCAATAATAGAATGAGTTATAATATGGCGGAACATGAGGGTAACGTACTTTTATTCGTCGTATTTGCTTTCGATATTAGAAGTTGCAGGATGATAGCGTACATTCATAGACGGAAAACATAAATTAAAACAGCATCTGCTACATAGTATGACTGCAGTTTCCCCGCAAGCACAATGAATCTACAATGGTCCTAAGGAAAAACAAAGCTCGATTACATTTCGAAAAATTTCTCGTTCTACCGACAATCTGGATGCAAACCATGCGTAACGAAACATTTCTGTAAAAATCAGTACCGAAAATTGACGATGTACAACTGAGTGTATTTCAGTAGCATCTTCACGGGAAGTTCGTTGTCAGTCAAATATAAACCAGTTTGAACATGCTGGATAAAGTTTTTAAATTGTGTGTAGGAGTGAAAGTGGCAAAATAGTTGTCGTAGTAATAAAAATTAGTAAACAGTAAAATAACATTGGAAATTCAATAAACGTTCATGCAAACGCACGTGTCTTTCAAATGTAATATGTAGGAAATAATACGACTAGTGTTGAAAAAAGTGTAAATTGAAGAAAAATGATGACCAGGACTCACTCCTGCGATCCACCGATTACGCGACTTGAACGCTAACCATACGAAGGAAGGAAGATTGAGTTTAACGTCCCGTCAACGTCGCGGTCATAAGAGACGGAGAAATGCTCAGATTGTGTCAAGGATGCGGAAGGAAGCCATCCTGTCATTTGCCTGGAGCAATTTAGGTTTGAAGCGTCATCCTCCCGAATGCAAGTCCAGAGAGCTAACCACTGCACTCCCTCGCTTGATACTGTCCACACGACCGCCGCTATCTTGAGTTACAGGTCGCAGTCCACCGGTACATCACTGACGTGTGAAACTTCCCTACCGATTCCATCGAAATCGCCTAAGTAGTACGTCTTACTACTCGAACATGATGTTTGACTGCTAAAAGTGTACAAAGTTTGAAGTAAATCCGTGATCCGAACATCGTGGCCTCCCCTCGTGAGTTAGCCCCTCGTTTAATCTAGTAGTCTATGGACTCTGCCGTCAGGCCACGAGTGGCCTACCGGGACCATCCGACCGCCGTGTCATCCTCAGTGGAGGATGCGGATTGGAGGGGCATGCGGTCAGCACACCGCTCTCCCGGTCGTTATGATGGTATTCTTGACCGAAGCCGCTACTATTCGGTCGAGTATCTCCTCAGTTGGTATCACGAGGCTGAGTGCACCCCGAAAAATGGTAACAGCGCATGGCGGCCTGTAGGGTCACCCATCCAAGTGCCGACCACGCCCGACACCGCTTAACTTCGGTGATCTCACGGGAACCGGTGTAACCACTGCGGAAAGGCCGTTGCCCAATCTATACTGTCAAAAATATCTGGACATCGATTAATAGACATTAACTTGTGGTGTGCCCTCTTTTTGCCTTTGCCTTTATGACGGCTCGATTTCTTCTCGGGGCAATGTCAGTGATGCATCTAAATATCTGTGGACAAATGGCACCTAACTCTTCCCCAAGAGCTGAAGCCAAAGAAGGTAGTGTTGTTGCGCTGGTGATCTCGATAGCACGCAGAACCAAAAGTGGACCCGCTCTTGGAGTGGTCATCTGCACACGTGGACACATTTCGAAATCGGTAAACTGTGCGTGGTGGTCAGTTTTTGAATCAAGTTAACTCTGCACGAACAGAAGTTGGCACCACAGCATTTTTCTTCCCATTTTTAGAGACTTTGCATTCTCTATGACTGCTAAGCAGGACCAGTAGTACGTATGGTTAAAAACGCTTCATAAAATACTCGTGCCCATAATGCAGCACTTGTCAGAGTACAGTGCTCAAAATAAATGTTGCACATTGCCATAGTGAATCTTGTGATCCAGAAATACATTCATGTTCATAAATTAAGGATAATGCTGATAAATGGTGAAACAACGCTTTGGTGGGCGGTTTGCGGGTTTAAATCACCTCGGTGCATTTGACCTGCGGTCGTTACACGGTGGCACTGGCAGCAGTCCACATACGCAGAGGTGTGTTGGTGCATGTCAGAGTACGGTGCAGTGAGTAAAGTGTGCAGACGTTTTCAGACGTGCTAATGGTGTTGAAAATGGCTCAAAGAACACTTATTGATGACGTTACGAGGGGTAGAATACTAGAGCGATTGGAGGCTGGTCAAACACAGCATGTTGTAGCATGGGCTCTCCGTGTGCCACAAAGTGTGATCTCAAGATTATGGCAACGATTCTAGCAGACAGGAAACGCGTTCAGGCGCTACAGTACGGGACGTCCACAGAGTACAACACCACAAGAAGACCGATATCTCACCATCAGTGCCCACAGATGGCCACAGAGTACTGCAGGTAGCCTTGTTCGGGACCTCACCGCAGCCACTGGAACAGTTGTCTCCAGACACACAGTCTACAGACGACTGAACAGACATGGTTTATTCGCCTGGAAACCTGCAAGGTGCATTCCACTGACCCCTGGTCACATGAGAGCCAGTAAAGACTGGTGTCACCAACACAGTACATAGTCATTGGAACAGTGGTCAAGGTTATGTCCATGGACGAGTTCAGGTATAGTCTGAACAGTGATTCTCGCCGGGTTTTCATCTGGCGTGAACCAGGAATCACTTACCAACCCCTTAATGTCCTTGAAAGGGACCTGTATGGAGGTGTTGGTTTGATCGTGTGGGGTGGGATTATGATTGGTGCACGTGCACCGGTGCATGTCTTTCACAGAGGAATTGTAACAGGTCAGGTCTATTGGGACGTCATTTTGCATCAGAATGTCCGCCTTTTCAGGGGTGCAGTGGGTCCCACCTTCCTCCTGATGGATGATAACGCACGGCCCCAGCGAGCTGCCATTTTGGAGGAGTACTTTGAAACAAAAGATATCAGGTGAATGGAGTGGTCTGCCTGTTCTCCTGACCTAAACCGCATTGAGCACGTCTGGGATGCTCTCGGTCGACATATCGCTGCGTGTCTTTGTACCCCTAGGACACTTCAGGAGCTCCTACAGGCACTGGTGGAAAAATGGGAGGCTGTACGCCAGCAGCTGCTCGACCACCTGATCCAGAGTGTGCCAACCTGTTGCACGGCCTGTGTACGTGTGCATGGTGATCATATCCCATACTGATGTCGTGGTATATGTGCAGGAAACAGTGGCGTTGTAGCACATATGTTTCGGGACAGTTTTGTCAACTTATCACAGATACCGTAGACTTACAGATTTGTGTCGTGTGTTCCCTATGTGCCTATGCTATAAGCACCAGTTTTGTGTAGTGCCACATTGTGTGGCACCACATTCTGCAATTATCCTTAATTTATGAGCATGAGTGTACATTATGATATCAATACATTGGCATGTTAGTAATGTAATTGTAGCAGAAACAGTCCATGTGAATGCAGTCAGTGGCAATCATGTCAACTGGAAATACTGCAGAACTTGTGCTGCCTGTCATTATGAGTGTTGTGTTGCTACAGGATGGTCTCAGACAACATACGATCAGAAGCTCCCTATAGTTACTCTAATGGAGCAGGGAATGAGACAGGTGGACCTCACAGTGAATTTTGCTGTGAGACAAAGTGATGTCATTAGAATCTGGAAAAAGTTTCTAGCGACAGGAAGAAAAGGTTTCTAGCGATAGGATTACTTGGGCATTGTCACAGAAGCGGCCGTGGAAGGAAAACAATGGCTGTGCAGGTCTCATATCTGCATATAACAGCAGGCAGGAACCCTCAACACAATGTTATACATCTAGGGGCTCTGTTCCAAACAGCTGCAAAAGTGGAAGCGTCAATACAAACCATGCAAAATATGCTTCCATGAGCAGAGGTTACGTGCCAAAAGGCATCTCGAGGCTCCTCCACTAAATTGTCTGTGTAGTTTTCCTGGACTACGCAGCAGTGGGACCCAAACCTCCTTTCTGATGAGGCCCATATTAGTCTGCATCCTGACAATACTGATATTCGTGTTTGGAGGCAATGAGGGCAACATTTACACCCCAACTGTATCGTAGACCACCACTCTTGTCATGGTGGTTGAGTCATGTTTTGGGGTGGAATCATGTATGGCCGCAGGGGGATGACTCGTGTGAAGTATCGGGACGACACCTGTGTACGCATTGTGGCTCCATTTGATAACATATTGGAGCAGAGTTCATGCTGACAGAACATAATCAGTTTTGTTTCCTATTTTATATGTCCAGTATTACAGTAAGCCTACTTGCAACTGTATTTAAACAGACACATTTTTCCTTTTGATGATATAAAGAAATGCTTTTAAAAAAATTCTAATGTGTCATGGTTACGTTTCTGTACTTTAAAATCAAACCCTGTATATACTGCACATATTTTTCACGTTTATTACTGGATCTGTGAGGCCTGTCTGTGATGTTCATTTTAATGTCGGCGACTGCCTAAAATTTATGGCCAAAAACCCTTTGAAATGCCTCACAAGCATTGTCTGTTCTTTCAGAACTTGTAGTATACAAGGCCCAAATTTTGGGTGGAAACCCACATTCAGTGAAGTTCATTATCAAGTATATGCAGAAAATGTAACATTTTCACTTTTCCAGTCAACCTGTTTCTTGAAGAAAGGATGAAATTGCTTGCCCACATTTATGCAAAAAGTGAAACTATGCACACAGAATCGGTACCAACCTATGTTGCATGCTGGTGTCTCGAATGAAGTTTACATTCAGACTCACCCCAAAGGCATTCCATTAGAGCAGTTCAGACTCCGAGCATGTGAGTCAATTTCAGGAATGTTATTATCCACTTAGATTTTGTTTAACGACATGGTCCGCGCTCATGCTGATAAAATCGTCATCTCCAAACTGCTGTAATGTGTATTCATGTTGTTCCACATTTAGCATTTTCTTAAGAGGAATAAGGGGACCACCACCCAACCACAAAAACACACCTATACCATACACCACCTCCTCCGTTCTTTCATGTTGGCACTACACATGACGGCCGGTAATGTTCTTCAGCATTTGCCAAACACAAACCCTTCATTCTAATTGCCACAGAGTATAGCTTTATTAGTCACTCATGTACAGTAGTCCATTGAGCACTGGCACCACTCTTTGCACCACCTCTGTCATCACTTTTCATTGGTTACAGAGATTTGTGACTTATGAAGAACTGCTCAACCATTCTGCGCCATTCTTTCTAACCTCCTACACACAGTCATTGTGTTAGCTGCACTGCTGACAGCGCATTGGAACTCATGAGTGATTCTTTCCACTGATTTCATGCTACTTTTTACAACCACCCTCCGCAACACTCAGTGGTTCTGTGTCCGTTAGTAAGCGAGGTCTACCTGTTGTCGTTTAGTTGTGGTTGTTCTTTCTTTTGTACACGTCACAGTTATGTAATCAACAGTCAACTTGAGCAGCTTTAGAAGTGTTGTTATGTCCCTGATGAATTTGTTACTCTGGTAACATCCAATGACTAGTCTCCATGTTTGAAATTGCAGAGCTCTCCTGGCCCATATATTGTGCTGCTACTGCTCTCTACTAACAACACAGTACTCTCCACCTCTTCTTATACTAGCAGGTCCACATGTCAGTAATGTCTTAATTGTCAATTCCCATTTTTAAGGATGTCTATATACTTCTCATAGAGTATACTGTAGATCTCTTCTCTCTCTCTCTCTCAAAAAAAAACTTTTCCAGTAGTCGTAGGCGTAGGTCATACCAGTCCACAGGAAGGGTGGTAAATGTTGTTGTTGTGGTCTTCAGTCCAGAGACTGGTTTGATGCAAGTCTCCATTCCATAAAGTAGAGCTGCATGCCCTTGGGAAAAATTATGGCTGTTGTTTCCCCTTGCTTTCAGCCATTCCCAGTACCAGCACCGCAAGGCCGTTTTGGTTAGTGTTACAAGGCCACATCAGTCAATCATCCAAACTGTTGTTGCTGCAACTACTGAAAAGGCTGCTGCCCCTCTTCAGGAGCCACACATTTGTCTGGCCTCTCAACAGACACCTCTCCATTGTGGTTGCATCTATGGTATGGCCATCTGTATCGCCAAGGCACGCTGGCTTCCCCACTAACGGCAAGGTCCATGGTTCATTGGGGTGGGGGTTAGTAGATATGACCATATGATCCTCAAAACTACCATCCAGTGTCCGTGACATACATTTGTTATAGAAGCTTAAAATATACTCTGAGTGCCTACGTAATGAGGTATCTGGAACAGGGTGACCTCCATGCCAACCAGGAGGAGTCCATAAATTCAACTGTGTAAAACTCAACTCATGCATTTTTCACATGACATTTGAAAGCCATGGAATGAGGCAGTCAAGTAGGAAAGCTTCTGGCTCAGTACCACACATCTGCTTAATTATTGAAAGTACAATCATATAGGGTAACAAGCAAAATTTTTGACTGGACTGGAGATTTCATACTGGGGAGGACACAGCATTTCATCTTCAATGGAATCTCTTTGGCATATGTAGATGTTTGTTTCTGCTATGTAAAGGCCAGTGTCATTTGTAACAAGTTTATGCTCTTGACTTGTTGGTACCTATATGAAATTTCTAGTAATGCAGCAATGATGACTATTTTATAGTTGAAATCTAGATCAGCAACAAATTACAGATCTTTTTGACTGACTGTTGCTGTTCTTTAAATTTAGATGTAAAAATAACTTAGATGTGAAACTTCCTGGCAGATTATAATTGTATTTTGGACTGAGACTCGAACTCGGGACCTCTGCTATACACGGACAAGAGCTCTACCAACCGAGCTACTCAGACGTGATTTGCCAGGAAGTTTCATATCAGTGAACGCTCCACTGCAGAGTGAAAATTTCATTCTGGAACATGTTCCCAGGGATTACGTTAACATTAACATTGTAGGCAATATTAATTAAGTTAAATTCGTGTGTGGTGAAAGGTTTAAAGGAAACTTGAGCCTCATTTCAAATTGTTCTCTCTCTCTCATAAAATTATAGTTGATGGTGACTTCCTAAGAGTCTCCATTCCTTCCAAACTAACTAAAGAAGTGTAGACCAGATGTCAATTACATTCAAAGAAATAGTATTGACAACAGTTGAGAGATTCGTAAAGAAATAAATTAATGAGAGATGGAGATGATCTGCCATCATACACAAAACAAGTCACAACATGTTGAAGAAACTACAAGAAAAAGCATGCCATGTTTAAAAGAACACCAAATCTCCAAGACTGGCTGTGTTTTACAGAAGCTTTAAATTTAGTGCGGACATCGATACAAGATGCTAATATTAACTTCCAAAATATCACTCACTCTCAAAAACTGACATAAAATGCAAAGAGACTCTGTTTATATGAAATGTGCAGCAGCAACAAGATACAATCAATAACCTTCACTATGCAATAGCGATGGCATTGTTACTGAAGACAATGCCTCTAAGGTGGAATTACTGAACTCAGAAACGCAGTACATATTCCAGAATTCGAACCAAGAATAGTTGACAACAAGTATAAATTAAAAGTAGATATCCTCAGCGTAGTGATGATTCAAATGGCTGTAAGCACTATGAGACTTAACATCTGAGGTCATCAGTGCCCTAGACTTAGAACTACCTAAACGTAGATAACCTAAGGACATCACACACATCCGTGCCCAAGGCAGGATTCGAACCTGTGACCGTATTAGCAGAGCGGTTCCAGACTGCAGTGCCTAGAACCACTCAGCCACAGTGGCTGTAAAGTGTAGTGAAGCTTTAATAAAGGCAAGTTTTCCAGTCTAGATTGCCTACCAATTAGATTCCTTTCAGTGTAAGTTGATATAATAGCTCCATACTTAACAATCATATGCGATCATTTGCGCAACAAAAGATCCATATCTGAGAACTGGAAAGTTTCACATGTCACACCAGTACTCAGGAAAGGAAATAGGAGTTATCCTTTTAATTAGAGACCTTTATCACTGGCAAGTATTTGCAGTAGGATTTTGAAACATATGCTGCATTCAAAGATTATGAGTTACATTGAAGAAAACGATCTATTGACACATAGCACCGATACAGAAAATTTTTGTTTCTGTAAAACACAACTGGTCCTTTATTCACATGAAGTAATGAGTGCTATCGACTGGGGATCTTATATTGATTCCAGATTTCCAGAAGGCTTTTGACACCATCCCCCGAAAGTGAGTTCTAATCAAATTGTGTGCTTGTCGTGTATTGTCTCAGTTGGCCAACTGGATTCATGACATCCTGTCAGAAAGGTCACATGATGGTGTTTCTCTAGGAAGTGTTGTAAGCCCTCTGCTGTTCTTGATCTTTGTAAACAACTTAGGAGAAAATCTGAGCTGCATGTTTTGTTTGCAAATGATACTGTCATTTACCATCTACTAAAGTCATCAGAAGATCAAAATCAATTGCAGAATGGCATCTGTATTGTGCAAAAAATTGCAATTCACTCTATGTCATTAAAAGTGTTAGGTCATCCATATGAGGAGCAAGAGGAATCCATTAGATTTTGGCTACATGAACAATCATACAAATCTGAAGGCTGTCAATTCAACTAAATACCTAGTGTTTATAATTATGAACAATTTGAACTGGAATGATCACATAGATAATGTTGTGGGAAAGGCAAACCAAATACTGTATTTTACTGGCAGAACACTTACAAGATATAGCAGGTCTACTAAAGAAACACACCTCACTTGCCCATCCGTTTTGTGTTGGGATTCTTATCACAGAGGACATAAAAAAGTTCAAAGACAGACAGCTCATTTTGTATTATCAAGAACTAGGAAGAGTGTCTCATTAAGAGAAATCAGAAATCGCATGGAAAAATTAAAGGTGGTTTTACGAACCCTCCCAAGACACTTAATGTGTGAATTGCGTAGTAATCATGTAGCTGTAGATGTAGATACTTCATCATCTTTGTGCATTAGTGTGCATTCTTTGTTCATGTCTGTAAAATGTGAACATGTTTTAAGTGATAATCATTCTACAAACATGATGCCTAAAAACCCGTTTTTTTCTGTTGTTCTCATTACCTGAATTTTTCTACGTTATTGCGTAGTGTTCTGGTCGTCTAAAGTTGGATGGTGGGAAAGGGAGTTTAGTTTGCAAGAGAACATATCTATTTATATCTAACCATAATTTTGTGTGTGAAAATATTTTGTGACTGTTTGCTAGTTCTTACATTTAGCTTTCAAAAATCCTGTTTTACCTGCATTCCCATAAGTTGTTGAGAAGCACACACAAACATTACACATATTGCAATGACATTTTTCAGTTTTACCAAATATCAGTGTTCATGTTGCTGTTGTGAGTTTTATCCCAGTTTGCATTCTCTTGTTCCTCAAGTCAGTATGGTGCCAAATTCAGGTTTTGTTGACTTTTTTCCTCCTTGTGTGTGTGTGTGTGTGTGTGTGTGTGTGTGTGTGTGTTTTAGCTATTTATGTCATCTTTTCTATAAAGATCTATTAACATGTTAAAATATTGTGCCATCACCTAGTGTAGTGTTGTCGTTTGTAACTTATTTTCCTTCTGGTAATCCTTCTGAATGTGAAAGTTTTCTTCTTTTGTAAATTTATGATAGAAGGTAGAGGTTGTTGCTGGATATTAATGTTTTCAAACCTGTCTGTAATTTAATTTGGTATTGATTGTGGGCTGTTAGGTGGTCAGCAAATTTGCAATGGGAACCGTTATTCTGTAGAACTCGGAGGTGTTCTGGATGTCTTGTGTTAAAGTTCCTGCTTATTTTCACTGTGTATTTGAGTGACGAATGTTGTCTGATCTGTTGAATTTATTTGTGAGTGTTTCCTGTTTTCTAAGTTGTTTTGGTGTTATATTGTCTATTCTGTTTCGTACATGAAGCTCTTGTTTCTTTAAAATATTGCCTCTTCTATGGTAACATTAAATGTTCTGGATCTCACTGTACAGAGAATAAACAGCACTCATGGTTTATAGTACTCTGGAAACGTACAATCAGTTAAACTGCTCATTGACACAGGAACAAGCAAGCTTCAGACTCGTGCTCCACAGATTAAACAGAACAGAAGCAAACTGAACTACAGACAGAAGCAAAACACTATAAATCAAATGGTAATGGAAAATGGCTATGATACCTGTAATATACCTGTGAGACGTTGCACAACAACACAGAAGAACGGGACATAAAAACAATGGCCACATGCAAGACACAATGATGCAAGCACCCGCACACAAAGGAAAGTGGCTGATACTCAGCCGAAAAATTAAAGTAGTTCACAGAATAGTCAACATTTTAAAAGAACAGAGACTTCAAATAGGATACAAGATAGACACCACAACACAGAAAAAGCACAGAACATAGGGAACACCCACAGATAAGTTCAACAGATCAGTCATATAGGATTATCACGCAACTATTGTCAGACAGTATACATAGGACTAAAATGCAGGAACTTCAAAACTAAGATATTCAGGACACCTCAGAGCTGTAAAATGTAACAGTTTCCTAAGCGCATTTGCCCGCCACCTGATAGCTCACAAACATCACCCAACTAAAATAAAATCTGATTTAAATATAATAAATTCGGGCTGCTACGTGGATCATAGACTTAATAATCAAAGAAACACTTTCACATGTAGAAGGCATTAGCTGAAGGAATACAGATTGTAACAACTACATGACACTAAGCACTGGCACACTGTTTAACACATAAAATGAACTTTATGTAAAGTAACACACAAACAGCAAACACACAAGCATACACACATAGGTGGGGGCAAGAAGTAAACGAAATTCAGATTGGCATCAAACTGACTTGAGAATAAGAGAATGCCAATTGGGATTGGACATGCAACAGCTACATTAACACTGTGTTTTGGTAACGTTGAAAAGTTTTAATCCTATTTACAAATGAAGTTCCCAAAAAAAAGGGGGAATTTTTGTGTACACTTCTCAGCAACTTTTGAGAATGCAGATGAAGAAAGAGTTTCAAAAGCTAAATGCAAGTAAAGCTATATATATATATATATATATATATATATATATATATATATATATATATATAACAGAGGGAAACATTCCACGTGGAAAAAATATATCTAAAAAGAAAGAAAGTGATGAGACTTACCAAACAAAAGCGCTGGCAGGTCGATAGACACACAAACAAACACAAACATACACACAAAATTCTAGCTTTCGCAACAAACGGTTGCTTCGTCAGGAAAGAGTGATTTACCAACTGACCTGCCTACACTGTGAAGCCTTCTATGTGGGAATGACCAGCAACAAACTGTCCATTCGCATGAATGGACACAGGCAGACAGTGTTTGTTGGTAATGAGGATCACCCTGTGGCTAAACATGCCTTGGTGCACGGCCAGCACATCTTGGCACAGTGTTACACCGTCCGGGTTATCTGGATACTTCCCACTAACACCAACCTGTCAGAACTCCGGAGGTGGGAACTTGCCCTTCAGCATATCCTCTCTTCTCGCTATCCGCCAGGCCTCAATCTCCGCTAATCTCCAATTTCTATTTGCCGCCGCTCGTACCTCACCTGTCTTTCAACATCACCTTTGCCTCTGTACTTCCGCCTCGACTGACATCTCTGCCCAAACTCTTTGCCTTTACAAATGTCTGCTTGTGTCTGTGTATATGCGGATGGATATGTGTGTGCGTGCGAGTGTATACCCGTCCTTTTTTCCCCCTAAGGTAAGTCTTTCCGCTCCCGGGATTGGAATGACTCCTTACCCTCTCCCTTAAAACCCACTTCCTTTCATCTTTCCCTCTCCTTCCCTCTTTCCTGACGAAGCAACCGTTTGTTGCAAAAGCTAGAATTTTGTGTGCATGTTTGTGTTTGTTTGTGTGTCTATCGACCTGCCAGCGCTTTTGTTTGGTAAGTCTCATCACTTTCTTTCTTTTTAGATATATTTTTTCCACGTGGAATGTTTCCCTCTGTTATTCATATATATATATATATAAACGCAGATGATGTGACTTACCAAACGAAAGCGCTGGCACGTCGATAGACACACAAGCAAACACAATCATACACACAAAATTCAAGCTTTCGCAACAAACTGTTGCCTCATCAGGAAAGAGGGAAGGAGAGGGAAAGACGAAAGGATGTGGGTTTTAAGGGAGAGGGTAAGGAGTCATTCCAATCCCGGGAGCGGAAAGACTTACCTTAAGGGGAAAAACGGACGGGTATACAGTCGCACACACACACATATCCATCAACACATATACAGACACAAGCAGACATATGCAGATATACAGACACAAGCAGACATATGCAGAAGCAAAGCGTTTGGGCAGAGATGTCAGTCGAGGCGGAAGTGCAGAGGCATAGATGTTGTTGAATGACAGGTGAGGTATGAGTGGCGGCAACTTGAAATTAGCGGAGATTGAGGCCTGGTGGATAACGGGAAGAGAGGATATATTGAAGAGAAAGTTCCCATCTCCAGAGTTCGGATAGGTTGGTGTTAGTGGGAAGTATCCAGATAACTCGGATGGTGTAACACTGTGCCAAGATGTGCTGGCCGTGCACCAAGGCATGTTTAGCCACAGGGTGATCCTCATTACCAACAAACACTGTCTGCCTGTGTCCATTCATGCGAATGGACAGTTTGTTGCTAGTCATTCCCACATAGAATGCGTCACAGTGTAGGCAGGTCAGTTGGTAAATCACATGGGTGCTTTCACACGTGGCTCTGCCTTTGATCGTGTACACCTTCCGGGTTACAGGACTGGAGTAGGTGGTGATGGGAGGGTGCATTGGCCAGGTTTTACACCGGGGGCGGTTACAAGGGTAGGAGCCAGAGGGTAGGGAAGGTGGTTTGGGGATTTCATAGGGATGAACTAAGAGGTTACGAAGGTTAGGTGGACGGCAGAAAGACACTCTCGGTGGAGTGGGGAGGATTTCATGAAGGATGGATCTCATTTCAGGGCAGGATTTGAGGA
Organism: Schistocerca nitens; assembly: GCF_023898315.1. Taxonomy (NCBI): domain Eukaryota; kingdom Metazoa; phylum Arthropoda; class Insecta; order Orthoptera; family Acrididae; genus Schistocerca; species Schistocerca nitens. Next base: position 171,002,543 of record NC_064623.1, read on the forward strand.
TGTTGTATCCCTGCTGGAGAGCCACATTCAGAGTCTGATCCAGTCCCGGAAAGTATCCTGTCACAAGTGGGGCACTTTTGTTTCTTCTGTGGGAGGTTCTGGGTTTGAGAGGATGAGGAAGTGGCTCTGGTTATTTGCTTCTGTACCAGGTCGGGAGGGTAGTTGCGGGGTGCGAAAGCTGTTGTCGGGTTGTTGGTGTAATGGTTCAAGGATTCCGGACTGGAGCGGATTCGTTTGCCACGAAGACCTCGGCTGTAGGGAAGGGACCGTTTGATGTGGAATGGGTGGCAGCTGTCATAATGGAGGTACTGTTGCTTGTTGGTGGGTTTGATGTGGACGGACATGTGAAGCTGGCCATTGGACAGGTGGAGGTGAACATCGAGGAAAGTGGCATGGGATTTGGAGTAGGACCAGGTGAATCTGATGGAACCAAAGGAGTTGAGGTTGGAGAGGAAAATCTGCAGTTCTTCTTCACTGTGAGTCCAGATCATGAAGATGTCATCAATAAATCTGTACCAAACTTTGGATTGGCAGGCTTGGGTAACCAAGAAGGCTTCCTCTAAGCGACCCATGAATAGGTTGGCGTATGAGGGGGCCATCCTGGTACCCATGGCTGTTCCCTTTAATTGTTGGTATGTCTGGCCTTCAAAAGTGAAGAAGTTGTGGGTCAGGATGAAGCTGGCTAAGGTAATGAGGAAAGAGGTTTTAAGTGGGGTGGCAGGTGATCAGCGTGTAAGGAAGTGCTCCATCGCAGCGAGGCCCTGGACGTGCGGGATATTTGTGTATAAGGAAGTGGCATCAATGGTTACAAGGATGGTTTCCGGGGGTAACGGATTGGGTAAGGATTCCAGGCATTCGAGGAAGTGGTTGGTGTCTTTGATGAAGGATGGGAGACTGCATGTAATGGGTTGAAGGTGTTGATCTACGTAGGCAGAGATACGTTCTGTGGGGGCTTGGTAACCAGCTACAATGGGGCGGCCGGGATGATTGGGTTTGTGAATTTTAGGAAGAAGGTAGAAGGTAGGGGTGCGGGGTGTCGGTGGGGTCAGGAGGTTGATGGAGTCAGGTGAAAGGTTTTGTAGGGGGCCTAAGGTTCTGAGGATTCCTTGAAGCTCCTCCTGGACATCAGGAATGGGATTACCTTGGCAAACTTTGTATGTGGTGTTGTCTGAAAGCTGACGCAGTCCTTCAGCCACATACTCCCGACGATCAAGTACCATGGTCGTGGAACCCTTGTCCACCGGAAGAATGACGATGGACCGGTCAGCCTTCAGATCACGGATAGCCTGGGCTTCAGCAGTGGTGATGTTGGGAGTAGGATTAAGCTTTTTTAAGAAGGATTGAGAGGCAAGGCTGGAAGTCAGAAATTCCTGGAAGGTTTGGAGAGGGTGATTTTGAGGAAGAGGAGGTGGGTCCCGCTGTGACGGAGGACGGAACTGTTCCCGGCAGGGTTCAATTTGGATAGTGTCTTGGGGAGTCGGATCATTAGGAGTAGGATTAGGATCATTTTTCTTCGTGGCAAAGTGATACTTCCAGCAGAGAGTACGAGTGTAGGACAGCAAATCTTTGACGAGGGCTGTTTGGTTGAATCTGGGAGTGGGGCTGAAGGTGAGGCCTTTGGATAGGACAGAGGTTTCGGATTGGGAGAGAGGTTTGGAGGAAAGGTTAACTACTGAATTAGGGTGTTGTGGTTCCAGATTGTGTTGAATGGAATTTTGAGGTTTTGGAGGGAGTGGAGCTGGAAGTGGGAGGTTGAGTAGATGGGAGAGACTGGTTTGTGATTGGTACATACATTACTATAATTAAACATCATATTCCAAAACCTTTGATCAAAATATAAATGAGAAAGCTGATGTTCCTTCTATTCAACTTCAGGTACCTGTGTCACATTATTAACTCTATTATTATTGTCTGATTGGGAGTGTAAATTGGGGGTCGTGTACTTGTTGTGTTTTCTCACAAACTGAGGATCTTCATTGAGGCAGACTGCCGTTTCCTAAATAGTTACCTCTATGATTATTTCTTCTATTAAATTGACCATGATTATCCCCATTATTCCTATTCCGGTGATGTTCAAAATTTCTGTCTCTATTACCATTTTGACCCTGATAGAAGTTATCACTATCTTATTGCACGCAGATTGCCCAATGTGGCGTCTAATGTAATAAGACCAAGACGGCCGGACCTGCCCTGTAAGGGGCCTCCTGGCGAATGATGCCAAACGCTCATTTCCATTTTCCATTAACATTGTGATCTCAGTCATTTCGATTATTATAGTACATGCTTCTTTCTACTGCCCTATCCAGCTTGTCAACATATCGTAAGAATTGTTCAAGGCAATCATCAGGTCTGTGCACTAAATCCCACTGCAACCTTTCTGGTAATCTCCTTTTGAGTGCACCAATAAATGTCATTTCATTTCATCAAATGGCTTATCAAGGTGTGCTAAAATCTTAAGTTCATCCTTACAAAACTCTTTCAGAGCACCGCCCTTATTCCTATAATGAAAACCATTCAAGAATTCACTTGTAATTCTCCCCTGTTCAGCCTCTGGCCAAAATTTATTTAAAAAACTTTTTTCAAAACTGTGATATTTCTCCCACTGACTTAAATTTGGGTTTAACCAAGGCATCTTTTAACAAATTTAATTTTTTGATTGTCACTCATGCTTGACACAAAAAAGTCTCTACAGTGGTGCAGGAAATCTACTGCATGTAAATTGTCTGATGGAACCAGAATGAGATTTTCACTCTGCAGTGGAGTGTGCGCTGATATGAAACTTTCTGGCAGATTAAAACTGTGTGCTGGACCGAGACTCGAACTTGGGACCTTTGCCTTTCGCGGGCAAGTGCTCTACCAACTGAGCTACCAAAGCATGACTCACGCCCCGTCCTCACAGCTTCTGGCAGAAGTAAAGGGGCGTTTGACAATGGTGACTGGAATACTCTCTTTCAAATTATGAATGTGGCAGGGGTAAAATAGAGGAAACGAAGGGCTATTTACAACTTGTACAGAAACCAGATGGCAGTTATAAAAGTCGAGGGACATGAAAGGGAAGCAGTGGTTGGGAAGGCAATGGGACAGGGTGGTAGCCTCTCCCCAATGTTATTCAATCTGTATATTGAGCAAGCAGTGAATGAAACAAAAGAAAAGTTCGGAGTAGGTATTAAAATCCATGGAGAAGAAATAAAAGCTTTGAGGTTCGCCGATGACAATGTAATTCTGTCAGAGACAGTAAAAGACTTGGAAGAGCAGTTGAACGGAATGGATAGTGTCTTGAAAGGAGGATATAAGATGAACATCAACAAAAGCAAAAGTTGCTGCTGACCATATAGCGGAGATGCTGAGTTGCATTTATGTGAGCATGTGTGTGTGCATGTTTGTATGTGTGTCTACTGCTGACAAAGGCCTTAATGGCTGAAAGCTTTAAATGAGTGAATCTTTATATTGTGCCTATCGCAACTCACCATTTCCGCTATATGGTGAGTAGCAACTTTCCTTCTCTGATATTGTTAGATTCCATCCTGGATTTTCCACTGTTCAATTTATACTGAAGTTTGATATCATAAAGGTCTATTAACTGTGAAATTTTCAGATTTTTATCTGGTTCCCCAACAAAGATATTGCAGGCCACAAAATGGAAAATTTAAAAAAAAATTAACTTTTTTAAATAGTGTATTTTTTAATTGTAAGCTGCTCACCATTGATACTCTATAAAAAGTAGCTATACTATACAATGTAATAGCAGAAAAAATATTAAAGCTGAGAAATTAATCTTTCTTTAGATAACTACTGTTCATAAATTAAGTTTTTTTAATTTACGACTGATAAATTTGAACTATTAAAAATACATTAAAGAATACAGTTAGCTAAGTGATAATGATGTTAATCTGTAGCCCAGAGTGTGTTGAACTAAATGCATTTTATCTGAGAGGCTTAGAACAATCCACTACTGAATAATTGTAAAAAAATGTAGATGCTTGCAAATATGAAAAAACGCATGTGGTTGGAACAAATAAACCACCACCATTTCAAAATAATAAACAATAAATATTTTTGTGACTACTAAATATTGGGGAATTCACCCAGTAAATATAAAATTTTTCTGAGATGGTCAAGCAATCAGTGCTGGACCACTTGGTATGGATTGACACGTAAGTCAGGGGAGTGCCGTAGCAGCCCCATGAGTCAAACAAGTCAGTAACAGCTTGCACTGTATGTGCTTAAGCATTGTCCTGCAAAATGATGGTCAGGTCCTGGAGAAAGTGTCATCATTTTTGTCTCTACGCTGTTCATTTTTGGAACTCAACCTATGACCAGTTAGAGACAGAAGTGATGACACTTTCTGCAGGACTTGACCATCATTTTACAGGACAATGCCCAAGCACATACAGTGCAAGCTGTTTGACTGATGGAGCTATACTACCTTCTGCACTACCCTGACTTAAGCCCTCGTGAGTTCAACTCAATTTCTAAACTGAAGGAAAAACTTCACGGCATTTGCTTCAGAACTGTTACAAATTTGTCAGGCAATAGACGGTCCCACTCGAACTGGCACTGCTAAGAGTATCCTATGACTTCCACATCACTGGCAACGAACCCGTGCAAAGTGACTACTTTGAAGGTCAGTAAAACTTTGAAATATGTATTATTTTGTATGAGTTGTAAATAAATAGTTGCCACTAATAAAGTTACAACCATCGTATACAAAGAAGGACAACACAAATGGCACAGTTTTGTTTGACTTAGAGGAGAGTGCTACAAAAGTGATGAAAAATGCTGACTTGGTAGACTCGTGAAGATATGCTCCAAAAGGCACTTGCAAAATTTCAGGAACCAGTATTATGTGAAGAAGCTGTAGATATGTATCATTACAATAGGAATGGTGAATACAAGATTAGACCAAGGGGGAATTAAGCAGTCTCTCTCCCTCATTCCGTGCACAACAGTAATGGGAAGAAACTCAACATGTGGTACCACGATAAGTACCCTCTGCCATGCACTCCATAGTGGTTTGGAGAGTATGTTTGAAAATGTGGATGACTCCTTGACCATGACAACGTGCCTGTCTAATGAGTTTTATCGATTCATATTACAGTACCTTCCCGTAGTGCTGTCCGCTCTTGCTAAAATGGGCACCCACTTCCAAGCTTCCGGTCCTGAATGTGTCCCAGATACCACCCTCATCTTGTATTTGGAGGTGTCATTGACCTTGGCCTTTCTATTAGTTACCGTGATACTGATCAAGCTATTAACAGAAATTAAGGACAGGCATGACAGCACTAAAAGTGAGCAGTAAAGTGGGCTCAGTTCGGTGAATTTGCACAGGTTATTGGACCAACAGTCGTGGCTCCATGAATATGAGAAAATTACACACAAAAAATATTGCAATACATGACAAAATGATGACCAGAGGAGGGGAGTGATTCTGTCAAATGATGCTACAACGGTAGTGGAAGTTTTGGGATTACCTGAGTAGCTAGACGGATGGTTCCGGAGGTGCGGTTGTAGTTGTACTTTCCAGCGACAACTGTATCATTTAGTAATCAACTAGTCATGATGAATGGGCAATGCTTACACAATTTTCTGGTTGAAAACTGGCAGCCTTCTGTGAACGTCTGAGGTTTCAGCACTAAGGTATACTGTGACAACATGACGCCTAAACTGTTGTACCTGTAGTGACTTCTTTACAGTGGTCTACATAGAAAGCAGGTAAAAGCTGTTCAAAACTTCAGCTCCATAGTGGTTTTGCTTTTTATGGCTAACTCAATGGCAATTGGTTTCAGACCAAACAGAAATTGATTCTGTCTGTCTCAACCAAATTTCTAGGTGAACACTGTCAAGAGACCTGCTTGAAATGGGCATTTGCTCGCAGGTATATCACAAAAGGCCACTGTGCACAGTGGCACATTATTGTACAGGTCTTCAAGGGACCAAAAAGTATAGAAAGCTGACTGGAAGCCAGTAATGTGTTTTGGCTGAGGAATGGTGATTTTATCTCTCTTAAAATTATGTACATTGAGTGCAATGTAGGGATGGTAAAAACTGACTGGTTAAAACCAATAAAGGTATTTCAGTTCTCAATAACTGGTATTTTTTGGTATTTGGTTGATCCTTCTCATAACGGATTTTAAAAATTTTTTTTTTTTTTTTTTGCTAATAACAAGGTAAGGAACTGGCATACCTATATGCCACAGCAGCAGAACAAAGTTTTTGGTTTTTAAATAAAACTTTTCTCACATGCAAATAATGTTTATTTGTAAACATCCATTGCATTGAAATATTGCGCTGTAATGGAAAATTTGAAAATAGACCAATGCTATTTTCAAACAATGCCAGCAACAAACATGAATACGAATTGGTCAGCACTGCTGAGGGAATAATGTACCTGTTGCAATGTGACATGGCCTATTAAACGGTAGGTGTGTACAAGCAGCAGCAAAGCTTGCTCCTACCTGGCCTATAGGGTAGTTTCTAGCTGTCGTGGTTGGATAGCAAATTTACTGGCACCATCCCTAGTTTGGAAGTATGGTACAAATTGCAGTAGCAATGAAATAAGATGCTCCAATTGTTTCAAAAGATTAAAAATGGGTAGAGGCACAACAAAATTGTGACATTATATAAGTACAGAACATCCATAATGTCCCTTGCAAGAGAAGATAAATTTTATTGATATTCATATAATTTTACTATAAACTTTGGACACAGTTGAATCCTTTATTTGGCGACTGTTCCAGGATGAGAAACTGAAATCATCCAAAAGTGACACTGCAGGAAAGTCATCAAATTGTGACCTTTTTGATCCTGCTATTACCACACCTGTCTCCTTTGTCATTGCCATCTTTCTTCAATTTCTGTCACAGCCTCAACCTCATCTCAATCGGTGTCTCCTACTTCCTCAGTATCACTAGAATTTTTTTTATTTTTTTCTGAAGTCTACATTTATTGCTGGAAATAACAACAGTAAAAAACAAACATTGTTTATTTCAGAAATTTGTTATTCTGAGGGTTTTAAGCAGTCAGGTTAAAATGGAGTTGGAGAAAATGGTATAACTGCAAAAAAAGTTGTCACACCTATAACCGCCACACCTAATCTAATGGCAGCTCATTGTTGTATACCAGCTCTACTGCAACCATTGGACAGCTTTTTAAATTTTTATGATTACCAACCAGCTGTCCAGCAGGTTGAACAGCCACTGCCAAACTGTGGCCAAGAGCAAAGTGGACCAACCTGAGGCACAACATGCAGTTGAACATTACAAGCTTGATTTCAATGACTGCTTCACAACCTGGGCCATCTGGATCCTACCCTCCACCACCAACTTTTCTGAACTGGACAGACAGGAGTTATCCTTACACTATATTCTCTGCTCCTGAAATTGTCCTGCCCTCGAACTACAGTAACTTACTCTTCTCTTACCCTTCACCCAACAGTTCCTGCTCCTGCGTCCTGTCACCTCCTACCTTTTGACATCCCCTCATCTTGTGTGCTGCCCTTTGCCAGTGTACTACCTCGTCCTTTTCACTTTTATGTTGCTCTCCTTTTCCACTACCTGATTTTTTCCCCACACCTCACCTGCCGACACTGTTCCTGGCCGGCCCTAGTCCCTGCATGCCCCACCAAACAGTGCTCCTCTCTCTCCTCACCCATACCCTGCCATCCCTCCCTCTTGCCCGTCCCACTCCAGATTGCTGTTCACATGCCAGTTGCATTCTGGTCAGAGATGCTGGTGGTAGCCGGTCATGTGTGCACGAGATGTGCTTGCTTGTGTGAATGTGTGTTTGTGTGTATCCTTTGCTGAAGAAGGCTTTTGCCAGAAGCTGTAATGTGGAACAGTCATTTCTTTGTGCCTGTCTGCAACTCATTGGGTCATCTTTATGGTGAATAGCGATCTGTCCTTTTCCTAACACTGTTGGTATTCCAGCCTGGAGTTTCCACTGTCTGACGCCCAAATGAGGCATTTAACCAATGTATTTGAAGGGTGTACATAAGCCAGAGATGGTTGTACGATATACTGAGGGTCTTCCTCATAGAATGAGTTTGGATCACTCATTCAGGTTACCATGAACATGAACCAAAATTTTTATTTCAATATTTTTGGTGAAAAATGTTGGCCTTTCTTCTACATCATCCAAGATGACAAAACCTGTGTACACACAGCTGCAGGAATACATTGCTGGTTTCATGACCCTATTGTACCTTGAGTAAATCAGCCAAACTGAATACAGTAGTATGTCTCTGGGATAAGAAATCAGGCTCACACTGAGGCATACAGACAGTCATTTTTCCGTTGTTTTGTTTGTGAATGGAACGGGAAAGGAAATGAGTAGTAGTGGTGCAGGGTACCCTCTGCCACGCACTGTATGCACACTTGTAAAGTATGCATGTCGACTATTAAGAAGAGTGTGTGAAATATAGCAGTCAACATTGCTGCAATTTGGTAGCTATATGAGATCTAACTATCAATGGCTGGGTATGAAATACCTGAGAAACATGTGGACTGTCTTCTTCACTGAACTGAGACCAGTATCAAGGTTCTTGGTGGCAGTATAAAATATTACTTGTATGTCTCTGGGTGCTGACTAAATTTTGATAGGATGTGCTTATCAGCTTACATTTGCAATATGTTTCCGTTTCCATAGGCACAGTCTGCTTGCCAGCTACTGTCTGGTCTCTTTGTCCACACAGTTTTGCCTTTCCATGCAAGCCAGACTGCCCGTGGTCAGTCTTCCAGCTACAGCTACAACACCTGAGTGTAGGTAGACATGAGATTAATATGTGGAAATCACACAACTCCAGTTCCTGTCCTTTTTGAAAAGTGGGATGCATGGATAAAAAAGTGACGCACTGGTGCTGCTGTTCACAGTATGGTCTCAGCTCTCTCTGAGACTGCAGATGTGTGTGTAAGTTGTGTTTATGTGAGTATGTGTGTGTGTGTGTGTGTGCGTGTTTCTGTGTGTGTCTACTGCTGACAAAGGCTGTAATGACCGAAAGCTTTAATTGTGTGAATCTTTTTATTGTGCCTATCGCGACTCAGCATCTCCGCTATATGGTGAGTAGCAACTTTCCTTCTCTGGTATTGTTAGATTCCATCCTGGATTTTCCATTGTTAAATTTATACTGAAGTTTGATATCATAAAGGTCTATTAATGATGAAATTTTCATATTTCTATCTGGTCCCCCAAAAAAGATATTGCAGGCCACAAAATGAAAAAATTTAAAAAATCCATTTTTTGGAATAGTGTATTTTGTAAGTGTACACTGCTCACCATTGATACTCGATTATAAAGTAACTATACTATTCAGTATAATAGCAGAAAAAATGCTTAAGCTGAGAAATTAATCAAAACAACTGTTCAAAAATTGAGTTTTTTTTAATTTGTGGCTGATAACTTTGAACTACTAAAAATATATTAAAGAATACATTCAGCTAAGTGATAATGATGTTAATTTGTAGCCCAGAGTATGTTGAAGTAAGTGCATTTCATCTGAAAAGCTTTCGACAATCCACTACTGAATAATTGTAAAAAATGTAGATGCTTGCAAATACAAAAAAACACATGCAGCCTGGAACAAGTATGGCTGCCATTTCAAAATAATAAACAATAATTTTTTTAAAAAAATATTTTGACTACTAAAGTTTGTGGAATTCACCCAGCAAATATGAATTTTTTCTGAAATAATCAAGCAACCTATAATTGTTTTCTTGGACAACTTGGTATGGATTGACCCTTAAGCCCTTGTAGGTTCAACTCGATTTCTAAACTGAAGGAAACACTTCACGGCATTAGCGTCAGAACTGCTACAAATTTGTCAGGCAATAGACCCATCGCTCGAAGTGTCAACACAACTGGCACTGCTAAGAGTATCCTACGACTTCCATATCATTTTCAACAGGTTATACACAATTCTGGTGACTACTTTGAAGGTGAGTAAAACTTTGAAACACATATCTATTTTGTATGAGCTGTAAATAAATAGTTGTCACCCTCATACATTCAACAACCTCTGTTAGTAATTTTTTACGTAAGTACCACTCTTTTCAGCAACATTCTAAGATAGGATACACAAATGATTTATATGCAGTCTCCTTTGTAGGCTGACTACATTTTCCCAGTATCCTTCCAATGAAGCAGTCTGCCACCTGCCTTACGTATGACTAAGCCTATGTGATTGTTACATTTCATATACCGACAAATTGGTACACTCACGTAACTGCTCCAATTGACTGTATCTAATTGTGAATCATCGATATTGTAGTCACAGGATATCACACTTTTTGATATTGTTATGTGCATAACTATACAGGTCTGCACATCTTAAGCAAGTTGCCAGTCTTTGCACCCCTTTGAAGTGTTATCTTATCTGATTGGATATCTGTGCACCTTTTTTCAGGGAATGTTTCATAATAGATAACTACATCATCTGTGAAAAGTCTGAGGTTAGTTTAATATTTTCTGTCAGGTCACCAATGTGCAGCTTTCCACAGTTAAATTTCCAGTTTCAAAATGCTGTAGAAAGAGAACCACTGGTCAGAATGACATCAAATTTGAACTGAATATTATTGAGGCAGGGGAAAAGGTCATGGATCAAGAGAAAAGTTTATCAAAAATTTGACCAACCAATAGACAGTGCTGTAAGTGTGAAGAATATGCACATCAATAGACATGTTGTTTGCGGTTGTTTCTCAGTTTGCGTTCGAGACCCTCAATATGACTGTCTCCATGAAAGATCACACGCTGCTTGCGAAGCTCTTTTGCAAGGACAGTGACAGTGTGCGAGCAGTGCTGCAGAAGTTCTGGACACTCAAGGGTATGAAAAAATGCACTGGTCCGATGTCTGCTAAGTGTCTGGAGAAAATGATCACAAAATTCAAGAAGACATGTGCACTGTGTCAGAGGGAACAAAACAGTTGATCCAATGGCTGTCAAAGATGTGGCCACAGCATTGTAGAAGGGGTGGAGTGGTAATGTGCAAACATGCACTGCATGGGAAATTGCCCGAACATTGGACATGCTGGCGAGCACGGTGCATAAAATTCTTTGGAATATCCTGCATTGCTGTCCGTACAAAATCACCCATGCTCAGAAGTTGCTTCCTGCTAACCTTCCATCAAGACAAACGTCCACTCTGGAATTTCTTGCTCACATGGAAGTGGACAGTGAATGGCCATGAAACATTCTGTGGTCAGATGAATCCCGTTTCCATTGCTGAGAACATGTCAATATGCAGAACTACAGAATATGGGCAAGAGAAAATCTGCACGCTTATCAGCCAGTACCAATTCATTCTGCAAAGGTGGCTGTGTGGTGCAGATTGACAGCATCGTTTATACTAGGCCATATTTTTTTGAGGAGATGAGTCCTATGGTCCTGTTACCTGTACCATCACTGGTAAACATTATGAGATTCTTTTGCACACCAGCGTCATTCCAACCCTGCAACAGTGTGGGTGTGTGAATAGGATCATTTTTATGCAGGATGGCACTCCTCTGCAAATCCCATAGCCAGTGAAGCAGCTGCTATAGAGGCATTTTGGATGTGCTAGAATTATCAGCCTTCATTTCTCTACACTCTGACCACCTGTGACTTCTAGTTGTGGGATTACCTAAAAGATGTATTCAGTGCTCCAATCACAAATATAGCCAGATGGAAGATATGCGTGGGGCAATGCATTCTGAGCCTGATCCCTGAGACACTTCAATCTGTTGTGGAACATGCTATTTCTCAATTTCAACCTGTGGCAGAAAACAGTGGACAGTATATTGACCAGGTCTTGTGCCAGTCTCACAAAAATTAGAAAAAAATGTCATTTTGCTTTTTATGTGGTTTTTTGCTTCAGGAGGAGTGTAATATAAAATCTGAAACCACTGCTGTCATATTGTGGTTCATCTGTCATTTGTAGACAACCTCATTTACATTAAGGCACTTAACAGTGTCATCTGCTGATAAAATTTTCATTTTTTGTTGTTGTATGACATTTCCCCCTGTGTCAATAATGTGCTATTCAGATTTGACCAATTCTGAACAGTGTTTCTCTTTCCACAGCATTTTGAGACTGACACTTAACTATGGATATCTTGTACAATATGAACTACAAGAGTTCCAAAACTACCTGAGGTGCAGTAGCCACCAGAAAGATCGCGGGAGGCGCACATCGGCACGGCGCATCACGGACGGTAGTTGCCGCAAATAGAGTCCCGTCCACCAGAGGGCACGCGAGAATTCGGCCGCGACCTCTGCCAGCGGAACAACAACAACAACAACAACAACTCAGGCCGCAGGGGCCGTGCCCAGTGAGTTCACATCAGGCATGCCTATGAGACAGTTCCCGGTCTACTCTGAAGTGCGACGGAAAACGTGAACCACGTTACTACATGGGGCATGCCTGAAGTTACTACTGCTTATATTGATGACCGTCCAAAGTAGCATTCTGCATCCTCACTTCTAAGAAATTGTCAGCCCAATCACACATTTTGTTTGATATCCACATATTAATCATACTTATGTTTGTAAAAGTTTATGTGGTACCAAGCCAGATGCTTTTAGAATGCTTGATCCATGGCTTTAAAGATGTCATGTAATAAAAATGGATACTGAGTTTGTGCAATCGTTGCTGTCTCTGTAGAATCAGAAAGGAATGCTGTTCTTCCAAGGAACCTTGTTTAAGTTTAGTGCTTTTTGCTGTTTATCAGTGCCAGAGCAGCCTCTTTGTGAGTGTGATCTCTTTCGTAGCAGTACTTAAGATAGCAATAGTATCTTGTGGATGAGGGAACCTTTAATTACTGTGCACCACTGGATTTTCAGAAATGCAGTATTTGCTGTTGAACTGCTCCTAATGTCTGTCATCATCTTCTTCTTCTTCCTCTTCTTCTTCCTCTTCTTGCAGGTAAAACCTTCCAACTTGAATGATGGCAGGATTCTGGAAGACGGTTGGGCAGCTGTTCCTGGAAGAGATGATGAACCAAATGGCAGAAAGTGTGTTCGAGAGCATGGACCCTGAACAGGCCAGGGTTTGCCGACTGCTCTGGAGATTGAGAGCTGCAATTGCCAAGATAAGTCTTACCGGGAGGCAAATCGAGTGCTTCATGCAGCAATTGGCCCTTTTCTTAAATAATGACAAGGCCAACTTGGGCCAAGGTCTGCAGATGATTGTTGAATCTGTGATGGTGGCAAGGAACCTATTTGAAGGGTATGGAGAGGTTCTGGACCTGATTGATGAAATTAAGAGAGAGTGGGATCATTACCAAGCTAGAAATGGACTTCAGTGTGTTGAAATATGAAGGGTCTGTACTCATTTAATAAGAAACTTGATTCATTCCATAGTCTACCAATTCATTTTTGTATCCATGAATCCTGTTTGTAAATAAAAAAATCTGAATCAGTCTTTCTTTATTGTTTCTTTTATTCCATGTGTGCACAGAGTCTGCACATCAATCCTGGATTCAGCAATGTTAGTCGTAGAGAGTGGCCAGATGCCAGCCCTTCCCCTCCTCTGAGACAGTATTTGTTAACTCATTGGTTTGTATCTAGTGTTATCTATGTGAATGTGTGAGAGTGTTTTTGAACTGTTCCTGAATATTGTAAGTGAGGTAGCATATGTTACGAGTCTGGCATTACTTAGATGTGGGAAACTGCATAAAAGCCACATCCAGGCTGGCTGGCACTGTGAGTGTCACGATTAATTTGCCAGGCAGATTCAATCCAGAATTAGTGCACCTCCCTTAAACCCTAAAGTGGCACTCTAATACATGTGGCTATTTGGGCAGGTGGCGATCGAAATCAGTGCAGATAGTATGTAAATGAAATGGGAAAAAAAAGGTCAGCTTTTGAAATATGGGTGTCATGTTTGCAATAATGTCTAGAGGGCAACATACTGTTATAACTTATTTGAATCTACTGAACTGGGTACTATTAAATTAATAATACTTTTATACAAATGTTTTTGTTCAAATTGAAACAGGTGACATTGGGTCTACAACTGATTATTTTGAGATTGGGAACCAATGGTCAGAAATGCATATCTATTGTGTTACGGACATCCATAGCATACACTGCATAACAACAGCATAGCTCATAGTAACTGCTCAAAGTGATGAGTGCCAGTCTCAATGCATGCAAAACAATGGTGCATAAGGTTCTGCCACCCTCTCTCAAAGATGTGTGGTGTTTGTTGTAGCAAGAGACAAGCAGCTCGGACCATAGTGAGCAGGTCTTCATCCATTTCTATGGCAGTTTCATACATCAGTGTCTTAATGTAACGCCAGAGGAAAAAATACAGAGATGTGAGACGTGGCAGTCATGCTGGCCTTGGGTGAGGATCTCCCCTTCCAATCCAGCAATGAGGGTGCATGTTACGCAGGTGCTTGTGGACATTAACACCAAAGTAGGTTTGTGCACCACCATGTTTAAACCACATCTTGTCACATACAACAAGAGGTCCAGACTCCAAGAACTGTGGTAGCACATCTCACAGGAATAGCACGTAACCTGGACCAGTGAAATGGGGAGGCAGCAAATAAGTTCCTTACTACATTATCTTGGACAGTGCCTGCCCATATGTTGACAGAGAATCATTGGGGGTGGCCACCTATGTGGATGATGTGGTAATTGTCCTCACTATGGATATTTCTGTTGAAAACACCATCACAGATGAAAAAAAATGGCTCTGAGCACTATGGGACTCAACTGCTGAGGTCATTAGTCCCCTAGAACTTAGAACTAGTTAAACCTAACTAACCTAAGGACATCACAAACATCCATGCCCGAGGCAGGATTCGAACCTGCGACCGTAGCGGTCTTGCGGTTCCAGACTGCAGCGCCTTTAACCGCACGGCCACTTCGGCCGGCTCATCACAGATGAAAGAGGCCTAACCTGTGAACAATACAAACTGTATGAAGTTCAACACTATAGGACTGCAATGCATATACCATTGATAGAAGTGAACAAGGGTTCAAATCTACTGGTCCGAAGTGAACAAGGGTTCAAAATCTATTGGTCCCAGTGCTTGCACACAATCTTTATGATAGGGCTGTAATACCTGTTCCACCTGTACTCTCTATACAGTATCTTTCAAAGCATACATTTCATGGGCAAGTTGACAGATGCTTATCACTTGGTGGCTGACTCCACAATCCAACACCGTCTCTTCAAAGTCCGGTTCTTGGACACGTCTTTGGCGGGACCCTTTCCAGCTCTCTGTGGGTGAACAACTGTGTCTGTTGTAAGTTGGTACCCATGGAGATAAACTTCTTCTAATTAGGATGACATCTATTGGGAAAGCATTCTCTGCATGTCTGTGCTGCTTTACGAGCTCTACATCCTGCCGCATCTTACATTAGAAGCATGTCTGCGAACTCTTGTGATGAGTAACATTACATATTTTGTGATGAGAAACATTACATCTTTAACTGTGCATTATGCCCTGTACACAGTAACATACCTCACCATGGACTCGTCACAAGCTGTCTGAAGCAATGGACAGATGACACCAGGGATAGTGATGTGTATGCAGCACAGGTTAATGGACCAGTACAATGCATACAGTCGTCGTATGATACACGTGCTACGAGCTAAGCTGTGTAAAGTATGTCTATTTGGTCGTCAGGGATATATGCTATTTATCACTTGCTAGCTGTTCTAGTACATGAGAAATTTTTGAGAGAATGCGGCAGAACTTCACGCATTGTTGCCATGCATGTACTGAGTTGTTCACGTGATATTCATTGGGCTGTTGCCTGTAAACACGTGTCATGTCAGTGCTCTTGGAAGAGAGCTGTGGTGGGGACATGGCTCTGTTGTTGTTCTGCGTAGTGATTTGCGAAGATGGAAAAAAATCAAAATTCGAGCAGTGATTAAGTACTTAATAAAGAAAGGTATGAAAGCAAAGGACAGTCATGCCAATTTCCAGAATCTACTGGAGGACTCTGCTCCTTCATATGCGACTGTTGCCAAGTGGGCAAATGAATTTAAATTTTGTCGGGAGAGCTTAGATGATCATCCACACAGTGATCTGCCAAGATCTGTCACTACTCCAGAAATCATTGCAAAAGAGCACAAAATGGTCATGGAGGATCACCAGTTGAAAGTGTGTGAAATTGCTCATGCTTGCCAGATGTCATCTGAAAGGGTATATCACATTTTAACTGAAGAATTAGGAATGAAAGAATTATCTTCAAGGTGGGTGACACGACTCTTGACACTGGATCAAAAATGCAAGAGAATGGACATATCGGAACTCTGTTTGGCCACTTTTAGGAGAAACAAACAAGATTTTTTGCACTGGTTTGTGACCACAGATGAAACTTTGGTGCACTACTATACCCCAGACACAAAACAACAGTCAAAGCAGTGGAAACATGCTGATTCTCTGCCACCAAAGAAAGCAAAGACAATTCCTTTGACAGGATATATCATGACATACGTGTTCTGGGATGCGAAGGGGATTCTGTTTGTGGATTATCTCCCCACTGGGCAAATAGTTACTAGAGAATACTATGCTAACCTCCTGGAAAGTTTCAACAGAAGATACACGAAATAAAGGCCAGGTTTAACAAGAAATAAAGTCATCTTCTATCAAGACAATGCACTCCCACTCATATGTACCATTACCATGGCAAAATTGCACGAACTAAGGTATGAATTGTTGCCATACCCACCTTATTCGCCTGATATGGCTCCGTCAGACTTCCATCTCTTCCCAAAACTGAAAGTTTTCTTGGTGGTCGAAGATTCACTCTAAACGAAAAATTGATAGCCGGAGTTGACAACTATTTTGCAGGCCTGGAGGAAACTCATTTTTGAGATGGGATCAAGGCACTGGAACATCGTTGGACCAAGTGCATTAATCTACAGGGAGAATACATTGAAAAATAAAAAAAAAGTTTCAGTGGTGTAATGATGTTCTCTATAAAAAGTTCTTGAGAGCTCCAGAAATACTCCTGCTGCTTGGGATTTTTCATTTATGTTTTCAAGTACATGATGGACAAATTGTACTGCTGCTGAGATGATACTTTGACCTCTTCTGAAACCATGCTGGAAGTCACCTAATATGTCATATGTAATGTTCCAGGATTCTTTTAAATGTTATTTTCCCTATCAGTCTGTTGAACGTTGAGATTAGTGCAATGAGTTCTATAGTTCTGTACATGCTTCATTGCCCCCTTTTTGTGTATTTGTTTAACTAAAGCCAGTATCAGCTTGTCAGGGAACACACCATCTTCAAGAACACAGTTTATTAGATTAACTAGTGGTTTCATTAGTTCATTTCTGCAATAGATATGGAGAAATTTCATCTAATTCTGCTGATTTTTGTTTCTAAGGCTGTTAATAAGCTGCAGAATGTCATATGTGCTTACAGCAGGTAGTATAATGCAGTTCTGTTTATTCCTGGACTCAAATGTGTGCTGTATATTCTATTTCGTAAAGACATGATTTTTGACAGTAGAGGTGGCAAAAAATAACGTAAGTGATAGAAATAACCAGTTACTGAGAAGTAACGGTTACTGCGATAACCATTCCTCTGATACAGGTAGTTATTTCAATAACTGTCTAGTGTCAACAGTGCCTCGCGCCATCTGTTGACTGAAGATGGTACTACGCTTTCCCATCAACTCATCAGAGATCTGGCTACGAACGAAGGAGAGGGATAGACCATTTGGAAGGCATTCTATAGGCCATGGGAATAACTGTGAGACTGCGCGCCATCTGTTGATAAGAACTGTGTACTATATGGTGCGCCTTCGTTACTTTTAGCACGAACAATTAAATAAAGTTAATGCCCGTGCGGTGGCTGATAGGAGCTGCAGTACAGGCATTAACAAGTACAGTCGTTCCCTTAAGCCACTGCCTCATATGTCAGTTTAGCTTGGACGGGTAGTATAAAGAGAGGTACAATAAGGAATTGGAGCGACTATGGAAATAACTGTCAGAGATCGGTACTTTCCTCTGGCAGTTATCGTTATTGGCTCACAGTTCTCGTTCTCTGGCAGTTATCGGGCTACCATTACAGGTAACCTGGAAGTTGGTAACGGAATAACTGTGCGTCTTTCAGAGACGATAGTTACTGGAGCGAACAAATATTTATGTACTTCTTCGGAAGTAGCTGCTGGCCGTCGCGAATGACAAATAACATGTCAGAAAGTATAACATAATACAGTTCAATGTAATAATTATTATCTTCATCATTTGTCAGGAGATTGTCAAAATATGTGAATATATTACAGTAACTGCTAATATTTACAGATTGATACACTGTTAGAATAAAACACAGTTACTCACTTTTAATAAATTTATCATACACAGAATACCCTATCTTGACTGTTGCAACGAAGTGCTGTCAAAACTGAAATATAGCAGAATTTTTACCTAAGCTGGTCTATCAGTTTCTGTTACGATATTCATCTACAGAGTAGAAGGAGGAGTCAATGGAAGTGTCCGATTCCACCCGTCTTCTTCGACGTAAAGGTGGTGGTGGTGTGTGTGTGTGTGTGTGTGTGTGTGTGTGTGAATGTCATTACGGCACGGTGTTTATGAGTTGGTTTTGTGTGTGTGTGTGTGTGTGTGTGTGTGTGTGTGTGTGCGCGCGCGCCCTTTGTGGTTTTACTTTTCACATTTGTAGGTGTTGGTTTTTTGACATCAGTAGTTGTGGTGGACCTATATAGGTCACCGGAAATGCAGATTTTTGTGGGTGTAGCAGAATGCTGTATTTTTTTTCTTTTTGTTCTTCATTTTGTGTTTTGGGATCACGGTGTGTTTTTTTTTTACTAGCTTGTTCTCACCCTAAAACCCCCAACTTCCCGCAGTTGTCCCATTGGTTTGATTGTATTTTTGGTGGGAGATGTTATTGTATTATTTATATATATCTTCGTGTTTCTTGCCATGTGTATGTAGTGACGTGATACACACACTTAAAATAGCCATTTCCGGCATATTGATGACGTCCTGGGTCAAAGCGGGCGGGTGGAATCAGACACTTCTGTATCAAAAAGTCTTTCAGACACACTGTAAACAGTGCTTTATCTGAAACCAAGTTTTTAATGGTTGCTGACTTCCTGGCAGTTTATTGAAAATGCATGTTCCTGAATATTGGACCACTTTTGGACCAAGGTAAGTGATTTTAGGTCTTTATGTAGATTGCTGTTCCTATTTCTAGTACTGATGTGTATTGAGCTATTGGTTGGAAATAATTGTAACAAATTTCATTAAGTAATAATTATACTAGGAAGCAGTGGTTAGAATACAAAGTTCCTTGAACAGGTTCCTACATAATGTTCTTGAATTTATACCACAAATGATATTTATTACACTCTTTTACATGCGAAAAACTTTTGCTACGTTTGATGAGTTACCACATAATATTCTCTCTTATGAAATAATAGAGTGAAAAAATGTGGTATGCCCCTCCCAACTGAATTTATTATCGAGTTGTAGTCCCAGAAATGTAACACTGTCAACCTTTTCGATCTGCATGTCTTCATATGTTATAAACATGTTGTAGCTGGAGAAATCTAGCAGTTTCCAAATCTCACATAAAACTTGGATTAGCGTACTCACACTTTCCCCAATAGGAGTATCTTTTACATGACAGGAGTAAACGAATGTGTCACATTACGTATATTTTTTTTGTATTACATGGCTGTACACTTATTCTATTAACTGAGCAGCACAAGAAATTAAGCTTCGAATTTAACCTACAGTATTCAGTTTACATATTACTTCGTACTTAAAAACGCATGTTGTTAACATGTTACTTAAACAGTGCTGTGGCGAAGTTCCGCGTACTTTCTGTTGCAGCTGCGAAGACAATATTTCTAATAGCGACCGATAACCTACAAACATATAATATGAAACACTAATAATCGTTCTAACATCAACTAAAATGTACCCGGAGTTAATAAGCTAAGGTTATGACGTAATTCATATGACATTCCTGCCATTTCACACTACTCGCAGTTATACTGATAACTAAACAGAAGGATTCCAACTATGTCGTTATTTAACTGTAGCCCCTTGGAGTATTTGGTATTCGCTAGTGAAAAATAACTTGACAGTTCTTGATAACCGTTAAAAATAACGATTATCAAAGAATAACTGGAACTGTGATAACGGTTACTCCAGAATAACCGTTTGGCCCACCTCTATTTGACAGTATCTGTGGAGTAGAAAACTACATTCATTCCCTATTGCAGTAAGTTATTTGCCTGTACCTACCCCAGATACTGTTAAAATGACAGAATAAATAATTAGTTAAATAATATGAAATAACTGTCGCAAAGACAACATAACAGTTTATTATTTAAAAACAATCAGAATTGGAAGAGATAATAAAGATACAGTGAATGAAACACAGGGGGATCTGAATAAATACAGTGCTCATATGCTCACATGGGAGTATTATGAAGTAACTGGACTGATTTAAGAGAAAAACATTGTTTATTGGCTAGTCTATTGTTTCATTTACCGTCTGAACAAAAGCAGTGTCTTCCTCCACTCTTCAGTTAGAAAAATTAAAAATGAATGCAGAATGGTATCAATATGTACACTCTGTTGGCCATTATGTACACCCCCCTGGCTATTATTAAATATTTACGTGATTTGAGTATGTGCAGTGGGTGACATTTAGTTCTCAGAGCTCTAATGTGTCGTGGGAGAATCAGTGGCTCCAGACCGGCTTGGGAGCAAGCTGAACTGAGCTTGGGTGGTGGAAAAGGGTACATCATTCTATGCTGTTTCAACTCTACACCAGTCACTAATTATAGTGGTTGCAACTATTGGTGCCCGCATCTCGTGGTCGTGCGGTAGTGTTCTCGCTTCCCACGCCTGGGTATCCGGGTTCGATTCCTGGCGGGGTCAGGGATTTTCTCTGCCTCGTGATGGCTGGGTGTTGTGTGCTGTCTTAGGTTAGTTAGGTTTAAGTAGTTCTAAGTTCTAGGGGACTTATGACCACAGCAGTTGAGTCCCATAGTGCTCAGAGCCTTTTGAACCATTTTCTTGCAACTATTGGCGTTCCTGTCTCTCAAGAACACATCACCTGACATTTTCAGTGAGTGAGAGACCTGGAGAACGTACACACCATGGAAACAGTAACGAGTAGAACTGCATCTGTAGAAATGTGTACTGCCCACAAAACGAGTCATGTCACCTATCATTCAAGAAATTTGTAAGCGTAGCTGTGGCACTCGTCATAAGGAAAACTTCAAATTTCCTTCACACCACTTAAAGCTTTATGCTCAGACACCACTGTACATGGGGCTAAAATATATAACAAATTAAAAGGAAGAAACATATTAACAATGGGCCTTGGTTTACTGAAAAGTTTACTCCAAAATATTTTAATAGAGAAATGTTACTACACCACTGAAGAATTCATGGAAGATAGTCTTGACACTTTGATCAATAAAAATCTATAGCTAATATTGCTGTATTGTCTGTGTACAACATAGGAAACTGGTAAACTGTTAATTTATAGTAAATATTGTAGTGTTGTATTTATTGGCATTACTCATAAAACAGTGTAAAAAGAATTTCTGTAAATCATTATACATTATATTTTTGCTAAACTTGATGTGACTCCTGTACAACAGATCAAGCATGCCACCCTTCACCTCAAAAAACTATCCAATCTCCCGGTTTCCCACCTCCGGAAAGGCAACTCACTCACCCTTCACAACCTTTCCAGCAAACATCAACCACCTCTCATTGCACAAAACCCAGTCTCTCCCATCTACTCAATCTCCCACTTCCAGCTCCACTCCCTCCAAAACCTCAAAATTCCAATCAACACAATCTGGTACCACAACACCCTAATTCAGTAGTTAACCTTTCCTCCAAACCTCTCTCCCAATCCAAAATCTCTGTCCTATCCAAAGGCCTCACCTTCAGCCCCACTCCCAGATTCAACCAAACAGCCCTCGTCAAAGATTTGCTGTCCTACACTCGTACTCTCTGCTGGAAGTATCACATTGCCACGAAGAAAAATGATCCTAATCCTACCCCTAATGATCCAACTCCCCAAGACACTATCCAAATTGAACCCTGCCTGGAACAGTTCCGTCCTCCGTCACAGCGGGACCCACCTCCTCTTCCTCAAAATCACCCTCTCCAAACCTTCCAGGAATTTCTGACTTCCAGCCTTGCCTCTCAATCCTTCTTTAAAAAACCTTAATCCTACTCCCAACATCACCACTGCTGAAGCCCAGGCTATCCGTGATCTGAAGGCTGACCGGTCCATCGTCATTCTTCCGGCGGACAAGGGTTCCACGACCGTGGTACTTGATCGTCAGGAGTATGTGGCTGAGGGACTGCGTCAGCTTTCAGACAACACCACATACAAAGTTTGCCAAGGTAATCCCATTCCTGATGTCCAGGCAGAGCTTCAAGGAATCCTCAGAACCTTAGGCCCCCTACAAAACCTTTCACCTGACTCCATCAACCTCCTGACCCCATCGACACCCCGCACCCCTACCTTCTACCTTCTTCCTAAAATTCACAAACCCAATCATCCCGGCCACCCCATTGTAGCTGGTTACCAAGCCCCCACAGAACGTATCTCTGCCTACGTAGATCAACACCTTCAACCCATTACATGCAGTCTCCCATCCTTCATCAAAGACACCAACCACTTTCTCGAACACCTGGAATCCTTACCCAATCCGTTACCCCCAGAAACCATCCTTGTAACCATTGATGCCACTTCCTTATACACAAATATCCCGCACGTCCAGGGCCTCACTGCGATGGAGCACTTCCTTTCACGCCGATCACCTGCCACCCTACCTAAAACCTCTTTCCTCATTACCTTAGCCAGCTTCATCCTGACCCACAACTTCTTCACTTTTGAAGACCAGACATACCAACAATTAAAGGGAACAGCCATGGGTACCAGGATGGCCCCCTCGTATGCCAACCTATTCATGGGTCGCTTAGAGGAAGCCTTCTTGGTTACCCAGGCCTGCCAACCCAAAGTTTGGTACAGATTTATTGATGACATCTTCATGATCTGGACTCACAGTGAAGAAGAACTCCAGAATTTCCTCTCCAACCTCAACTCCTTTGGTTCCATCAGATTCACCTGGTCCTCCAAATCCCATGCCACTTTCCTTGATGTTGACCTCCACCTGTCCAATGGCCAGCTTCACACGTCCGTCCACATCAAACCCACCAAGAAGCAACAGTACCTCCATTACGACAGCTGCCACCCATTCCACATCAAACGGTCCCTTCCCTACAGCCTAGGTCTCCGTGGCAAACGAATCTGCTCCAGTCCGGAATCCATGAAGCATTACACCAACAACCTGACAACAGCTTTCGCATCCCGCAACTACCCTCCCGACCTGGTACAGAAGCAAATAACCAGAGCCACTTCCTCATCCTCTCAAACCCAGAACCTCCCACAGAAGAACCACAAAAGTGCCCCACTTGTGACAGGATACTTTCCGGGACTGGATCAGATTCTGAATGTGGCTCTCCAGCAGGGATACGACTTCCTCAAATCCTGCCCTGAAATGAGATCCATCCTTCATGAAATCCTGCCCACTCCACCAACAGTGTCTTTCCGCCGTCCACCTAACCTTCGTAATTTCTTAGTTCATCCCTATGAAATCCCCAAACCACCTTCCCTACCCTCTGGCTCCTACCCTTGTAACCGCCCCTGGTGTAAAACCTGTCCCATGCACCCTCCCACCACCACCTACTCCAGTCCTGTAACCCGGAAGGTGTACACGATCAAAGGCAGAGCCACGTGTGAAAGCACCCATGTGATTTACCAACTGACCTGCCTACACTGTGACGCATTCTATGTGGGAATGACCAGCAACAAACTGTCCATTTGCATGAATGGACACAGGCAGACAGTGTTTGTTGGTAATGAGATCACCCTGTGGCTAAACATGCCTTGGTGCACAGCCAGCACATCTTGGCACAGTGTTACACCGTCCGGGTTATCTGGATACTTCCCACTAACACCAACCTATCCGAACTCCGGAGATGGGAACTTGCCCTTCAATATATCCTGTCTTCCCGTTATCCACCAGGCCTCAATCTCCGCTAATTTCAAGTTGCCGCCACTCATACCTCACCTGTCATTCAACATCTTTGCCTCTGCACTTCTGCCTCGACTGACATCTCTGCCCAAACTCTTTGTCTTTAAATATGTCTGCTTGTGTCTGTATATGTGTGGATGGATATGTGTGTGTGTGCGAGTGTATACCCGTCCTTTTTTCCCCCTAAGGTAAGTCTTTCCGCTCCCGGGATTGGAATGACTCCTTACCCTCTCCCTTAAAACCCACATCCTTTCGCCTTTCCCTCTCCTTCCCTCTTTCCTGATGAGGCAACAGTTTGTTGCGAAAGCTTGAATTCCGTGTGTATGTTTGTGTGTCTGTCGACCTGCCAGCACTTTCATTTGGTAAGTCACATCATCTTTGTTTTTAGATCATATGATCTGTACAATGTATGTAATAAGACTAAGAAATCACATTTTACATTTGTATCGAGGTACATCAGGACAGCATGGGCAACATTTGCAGTCTTGCAGGGGCACAGGCACTGTTTTTTAAATATCAGAAGTGGAGTCGCTACTGTCAAAATTACAAGATACATGAACTGTGGCTGATGCTGTCATGCACACAATGGATGCCACACCACCATATGATATGCCGGTCTGAGGTGGCCATGACGAATGTTATCTAGTGTCAACTGCACTCTTCAGATTTCTAAACACGTATACATCCATTGCTGATGCTGTATGAGGGGCATTTGGAAAGTCCGTGCAAAGTTCGAGAGATGGCACCACTGGTGCTTATCGAGGTCATGTTTAGTCAGTAGCATCTTTGGAAAGAACGCACACCAAGTTTCAGCCATATTGGTCTATTTCTTTGTGTTTGGCATTTGTGTGAATCAAGGAAGTCGAGTGATTGTCAAAAAATGGATGAAAAAGATTTTCGTGTGGTGATTAAACATTAGTTTATGAAAGGCAAAACGCCTCAGGAGACTAAAGAGAAGCTTGATAAACATTACGGTGACTTCCTCTTCAATTAGATCAGTTTATAAGTGGTTTCAAAATTTTCGGAGTGGCCATATGGGCACAAATGATGCTGAACCTCCTGGACACCCTGTGGAGGTTACGACTCCAGAAATCATTGATAAGATCCATGATATGGTGATGGATGACACAAGAGTTAAGGTGTGTGAGATTGCTAGTGCTGTGGGCATCTCGAATGAATGGGTACATAATATTTTGCATTAACATTTGGAGATGAAAAAGCTATCCGCAAGATGGGTTCCACAATTGCTCACGCTTGACCAAAAATGGAAACGTGTGAAGTGTTGCAAGGATGGTTTGCAGCTGTTCAGGAAGAATCCGCAGGACTTAAAAGCATCATTTCGTTAGTGTGGATGAAACATGGATACATTACTATACTCCTGAGACCAAGCAAAAATCTAAATGGGTTACCAATGGAGAATCTGCACCAAAAAAAGGCGAAGACCATTCCTTCAGCTGGATAGGTCATGGCAACTGTCTTTTGGGATTCGCAAGGGGTAATCCTCATCTACTGTCTGGAAAGGGTAAAACTATTACAGGTGTATATTATTCATCGTTCTTGGATTGTTTGAAAACTGAGCTGCCAGAAAAATGCTGGCGATTGGACCCCAAAAAAGTCCTTTCCCTTCACGACAATCCACCAGCACACACAGCAGTTGTGGTCATAAAATTATTGGAAATAGCATTCCAACTCATTTCATGTCCCCCCTATTCTCCAGACTTGGCTCCCTTGGACTACTATTTGTCTCCGATTTGAAGAAATTGCTGGCGGGACAAAGATTATTCAAATGCGGAGGTGATTGCAGCAACTAATAGCTATTTTGCAGACTTGGACAATTCCTATTATTCGGAATGGATCAACAAATTAGAACAGCATTGGCTGAAGTGTATGTCTAAAAGGAGAAAAATAAAAAAGGTTTACCCCAAACACATAAGTAGTTTTTATTTTTGCACGTACTTTTCAAATGCCCCTCGTAGGTAGAATGAGGACTCATCTCGGTGTTCAGTTTTGTCACTGGATGCACCTTTGTCAATGCACTTCTCTATGCTGCCACATCAAGAGAAGCTGCAACAATTGTCACTGTGCTGTTCGCTGTGCTGCTCCAGATATTGTTGCACTGTCTATGTGGATAGTTCTCTTGCTGCAAACAAGTCCATTTTCTGCCTATAGGCATGCGGTGTGGCTGTACAGTCCTGCATGTTCAAGTGAACGGTATGTCTGTGAACCCAGGTGCTAATTCTGTGGTGTCACTGAGATTCTGCACGGTGTTGAATATGACCCTCTTGTCAGTTTCATATTTCCACGATGGCTGTGGGATCTCAACCAACATGACCAGCAGTATCACATAATGGTAAACCATAGCCTCAGTACACCATGATCCTGCCAGTGTCGAATTAAGATTTTATTTAATTTTATTTATTTCATCCTTTAACATACAATATTCAGTCCATGTGACTGGAGACACATCAGTATATAATTTTAGGGATTTAGTGTACAGGCTTAAAAATAATAACAAGTATTGTACTGTATTGTATTGTACTGTACGTTAACCAAGAACCTAGAAACGACGGAGAGGCTCCGTCCTGCCCCGCCGCAGCCGCAGTGGTCCACAACCCCACGGCGACTACTGCAGTCCACTTCACCCCTCCACTGCCCCACACCGAACACAGGGTTATTGTGCAGTTTGGCCCCCGGTGGACCCCACAGGGAACGTCTCACACCAAACGACTGTAACCCCTATGTTTGCGTGGAAGAGTAATGGTGGTGTAAGCGTACGTGGAGAACTTGTTTGCGCAGCAATCGCCGACAGTGTAGCTGAGGTGGAATAAGGGGAGCCAGTCCGCATTCGCCGAGGCAGATGCAAAACCGCCTAAAAACCATCCACAGACTGGCCAGTTCATTGGACCTCGACGTAAATCCACCAGGCGGATTAGTGCCGGGGGCCAGGCGCTCCTTCCCGCCTGGAAAGCCGTGCGTTAGACTGCACGGCCAACCGGGCGGGCGTAACAAGTATAGTTATCAAACAATTTTCTAGCAGTACAATACTTTTATAATTTTGTACTTTTTTTTGTTTTATTTTACAGAGATGTTAGTTGCCCTGTTTAAATTATCACCTCTTCAGTCATAAACTCCTCCACTGAATAATAACATTTTCCTTTAGATGACTAGTTTCCATGCTCAGAATATCACAGCCCTTTAATTTATTGTATATTTTCATGCTCATGTATTGAGGAGTCATAGAATATAGCTTTAATCGGTGTGGAGGGAGCATAAAATTTTGTTTTTGCCTAGTTGTGTAAGTGTGTTTGAAGTGAAATTCTTTGAAAAGTTCAGGTTTACTGTGCAGGAAAATTAGAATGTCAAAAATGTATAGTGATGGGACAGATAAAATATTAAAGTTCTAATACCCGTACCATATAACTTCAATTAGCCCAAAAAATTATGCCATATCTGATGACAGATTCGAACTACTATGGTGCACAATTTTTCGGCTGTCTATGTCTATTACATCACGTAACATTTCCATTGCAAAATGAACGCTATTTAGTTTGTTAACCAAATATTCTGAGTGTGCCTGCCAGATTAAGTTTTCATCCAAGTTTAGTCCTTAGAATTTCACTGTGCTTGCTGGCTTTATCTTCTAATTTTTATGTAGGACATAGATCTCACTTGGTTTAGGTTGTTTTGTTTTGCACTGTGTGAGTTGTGTTTTTGTAGTGTAATTTCAGACCATTTAATTGAAACCAGGCTTTCAGAGAATCCAAAGTGTTTAGAACACAGTTGGCAATTTCTGCAGAGCTTTTTTTTTTGTTTTTTTGTTTTTTTTTTTTTTTTTTCAGTCAGCACTGAAGTGTCATCTGCAATAGGACTGACTTCACATTGATGTTCAAGGGTAAAACATTTATACGGGGTGTTATAAAAAGATACGGCCAAACTTTCAGGAAACATTCCTCACACACAAAGAAAGAAAATATGTTATGTGGACATGTGTCCAGAAACGCTTACTTTCCATGTTAGAGCTCATTTTATTACTTCTCTTCAAATCACATTAATCATGGAATGGAAACACACAGCAACAGAACGTACCAGCGTGACTTCAAACACTTTGTTACAGGAAATGTTGAAAATGTCCTCCGTTAGGGAGGATACATGCATCCACCCTCCGTCACATGGAATCCCTGATGCGCTGATGCAGCCCTGGAGAATGGCGTATTGTATCACAGCCATCCACAATACGAGCACGAAGAGTTCTACATTTGGTACCGGGGTTGCGTAGGCAAGAGCTTTCAAATGCCCCCATAAATGAAAGTCAAGAGGGTTGAGGTCAGGAGAGCGTGGAGGCCATGGAATTGGTCCACCTCTACCAATCCATCGCTCACCGAATCTGTTGTTGAGAAGCGTACGAACACTTCGACTGAAATGTGCAGCTCCATCGTGCATGAACCACATGTTCTAGCAGCACAGGTAGAGTATCCCGTATGAAATCATGATAACGTGCTCCATTGAGCATAGGTGGAAGAACATGGGGCCCAATCAAGACATCACCAACAATGCCTGCCCAAACGTTCACAGAAAATCTGTGTTGACGTGACTGCACAACTGCGTGCCGATTCTTGTCAGCCCACACATGTTGATTGTGAAAATTTACAATTTGATCACGTTGGAATGAAGCCTCATCTCGTAAAGAGAACATTTGCCCTGAAATGAGGATTGACACATTGTTGGATGAACCATTCACAGAAGTGTACCCGTGGAGGCCAATCAGCTGCTGATAGTGCCTGCACACGCTGTACATGGTATGGAAACAACTGGTTCTCCCGTAGCACTCTCCATACAGTGACGTGGTCAACATTACCTTGTACAGCAGCAGCTTCTCTGACGCTGACATTAGGGTTATCGTCAACTGCACGAAGAATTGCCTCGTCCATTGCAGGTGTCCTCGTCGTTCTAGGTCTTCCCCAGTCGCGAGTCATAGGCTGGAATGTTCCGTGCTCCCTAAGACGCCGATTAATTGCTTCGAACGTCTTCCTGTCGGGACACCTTCGTTCTGGAAATCTGTCTCGATACATATGTACCGCGCCATGGCTATTGCCCCGTGCTAATCCATACATCAAATGGGCATCTGCCAAATCCACATTTATAAACATTGCACTGACTGCAAAACCACGTTCGTGTTGAACACTAACCTGTTGATGCTACGTATTGACTTTTTTTTTTTTTTTTTTTGTTTTGGTTTTAGGGCGCAAAACTTCTATGGTCATTAGCGCCCGGTCCGTGACTTAGGAAACAGTAAAAAACCGAAATTGAAAACCAGCAGCAATGGGAACGAAAGTCATAAAATTGGAGAAACAAAAAGCAGAAGGAAGGCTTAAAAATCCACTACAGAAAGGGGTTGGTTGTCCCCAAAAAAATCTTCAAATGACTGACGTCATGTCACTGGTGCTAATAAACTTGAGAACGCGGTCGGCTGAGCGCGTGTCATCTGCTAAAATCGACGATATATCAGGCGATAGCTGTAGACGGGAGCGTAACGGATTAAAATAGGGGTACTCAATTAAAAGGTGTCTTACCGTCCACAGCTGAGAGCAGTGGGGACAGAGTGGGGGAGGATCGCCGCTTAAAAGATATCGATGGCTAAAAAGACAGTGACCTATCCGGAGTCTAGTTAAAATTATCTCCTCCCGACGACGCGTTCGGGAGGAAGAGGTCCAAGCGCAAGGAAGGGCTTTCACTTCCCGCAATTTATTGCGGGGAAGTGTTGACCAATGCGCATGCCATAAATGAGCAACTTTCCGACATAAACCGCTCCGTAGATCGGTGAAGGGAAGCGACTGAATAGCTGGCCGAGGAAGAGAAACTGCAGCCTTGGCTGCTATATCAGCCGCCTCATTCCCACAGATACCAGCGTGCCCCGGGAGCCAGAGGAACGCCACCGAGACGCCCCCCAGGTGGAGCAAGCGCAGACAGTCCTGAATCCGGTGGACCAGAGGGTGCACAGGGTAAAGAGCTTGGAGACTGAGGAGAGAGCTGAGAGAATCCGAGCAGATTACGTACTGTATCCGCTGATGGCGGCGGATGTAGTGGACAGCCTGGAGAACAGCGAAAAGCTCCGCAGTATAAACAGAACACTGGTCGGGAAGCCGAAAGTGATTTGGGGCGTCGCCAACAATATAGGCACTCCCTACACCCAACGATGTTTTCGAGCCGTCGGTGTAAATAAAGGTGGCGTCTGTCATTTGTGCACATAGAGCAGCAAATGCCCGACGATAAACAAGTGAAGGCGTACCATCCTTGGGGAATTGACAAAGATCACGGAGCAGACAGATCCGGGGACGAAGCCAAGGCGGTGCTGTACCCCAAGTTGTCAAGAAGGTTTTAGGAAAGCGGAAGGAAAGAGAATGGAGCAGTTGACGGAAGCGGACTCCCGGGGGTAGTAGGGAGGAGGAGCGGCCTGCATACCCTACATCAAAGGAGGCGTCGAAAAAAGGGTCGTGGGCTGGATTAGCAGGCATGGAAGACAGATGGCTAGCATAACGGCTCAGAAGGACCGCTCGCCGATTGGACAGCGGAGGTTCAGCAGTCTCAGCATAAAGGCTTTCCACAGGGCTAGTGTAAAAAGCTCCAGACGCTAAACGTAATCCACGGTGGTGGACAGAGTCGAGACGCCGAAGAATAGACGGCCGAGCAGAGGAATAGACGATGCTTCCATAGTCCAATTTCGAGCGCACTAAGGCGCGATAGAGGCGGAGAAGGACCACTCGGTCCGCTCCCCAGGAGGTACCATTCAGGACACGGAGGGCGTTGAGCGTTCGCAGACAGCGAGCCGAAAGATAGGAAACGTGGGAGGACCAGCACAGTTTTCTGTCAAACATAAGACCCAAGAATTTAGTGACGTCTGAAAACGGAAGGTTGACAGGACCTAGATGTAAGGAGGGCGGAAGAAACTCCTTACGTCGCCAAAAATTAACACAAACGGTCTTACTGGGAGAAAAACGGAAGCCAGTTTCGAGGCTCCAAGAGTGGAGGCGATCGAGACATCCTTGAAGACGTCGTTCAAGAAGGCTGGTCCGTTGAGAGCTGTAGTAGATCGCAAAATCGTCCACAAAGAGGGAGCCCGAGACGTCAGGAAGGAGACAATCCATAATTGGATTTATAGCGATGGCAAACAGTACAACACTCAGCACGGAGCCCTGGGGTACCCCGTTTTCTTGAGAGAAAGTACGGGAGAGAGTAGTGTTCACCCGCACCCTAAATGTTCGCTCTGCCATAAATTCGCGAAGAAAAAGGGGCAGCCGGCCTCGAAAGCCCCAAGAGAACAGTGTGCGGAGGATGCCTGTCCTCCAACAGGTATCGTATGCTCTCTCCAGATCAAAAAATATTGCTACTGTTTGGCGTTTCCGGAGAAAATTGTTCATGATATAAGTGGAGAGAGCAACAAGATGGTCAACTGCAGAACGATGCTTTCGGAATCCGCATTTGGCAGGTTTTAAAAGACTGCGGGATTCCAGCCACCACGCTAAACGGTAATTCACCATACGCTCCAAAACCTTACAGACACTACTCGTGAGAGAAATGGGGCGATAGCTAGAGGGGAGATGTTTGTCCTTTCCAGGTTTCGGAACAGGAACGACGATAGCTTCCCGCCATCGTCTGGGAAAAGTACTGTCGGTCCAAATTCGATTATAAAGGCGAAGGAGGTAACGCAGACTATGGGTTGATAAATGCAGCAACATTTGGACGTGGATACCATCTGGTCCTGGGGCGGAGGAGCGAGAAGAAGAGAGTGCATGTTGCAGTTCCCGCAAGGAGAAAACAGTATTGTAGCTTTCGCGATTTTGAGAGGAGAAAGCAAGAGGTCGCACTTCCGCTGCACGTTTCTTCGGGAGAAACGCTGGCGGGTAATTTAAAGAGCTCGAAATCTCAGCAAAGTGCTGACCCAATGAGTTAGAAATTGCGACGGGGTCCACTAATGTGTCACGCGCGACAGTGAGCCCAGAGACCGGGGAGAAACTAGGCGCGCCTGAGAACCGTCGAAGCCGACTCCAAACTTCCGAGGAGGGAGTGAAGGTGTTAAATGAGCTAATAAAGAATTTCCAGCTTGCCTTCTTGCTATCGCGGATGACACGACGGCAACGCGCTCGGAACTGCTTATAGCGGATACAGTTGGCCAAAGTAGGATGGTGGCGGAAAACGCGAAGAGCACGTCGCCGCTCACGTATTGCATCACGGCATGCCTCGTTCCACCAAGGAACTGGGGGGCGCCGGGGCAATTCGGAGGTGCGTGGTATTGAATGTTCCGCAGCTGTAAGAATAACGTCGGTAATATGTGTGACCTCATCGTCGACTCTGGGAAAGTGACGGTCATCGAATGTCGCTAGAGACGAAAAAAGTGTCCAATCGGCTTGGGCAAACTTCCAGCGTCGCGGGCGCATGTAGGGCAGTTGAGGCTGCAGTCTAAGGACACATGGAAAGTGGTCACTCGAGTGTGTATCATCAAGGGCGAACCATTCGAAGCGCCGAGCTAGCGGAACAGTAACGACCGCAAGGTCCAAATCAGATAAATTTGTCGTGGAGGCAGACAAAAATGTAGGGACCCCAGTGTTGAGGCAAACTAGATCTGCTTGGTGGAAGACGTCTAGCAATAGTGAGCCACGTGGACAAGGATGTGGAGATCCCCAGCAAATATGGGGGTGGAAGCTGACCAAGAAGATGAAGGAGATCAGCTCGTGCCATTGGTGTGGATGATGGAATGTATACAGTACAAAGAGAGAACGTGTATCCGGAAAGGGAAAGACGGACGGCGACAGCTTGGAAGGAAGTGTTTAAATGGATTGGGTGATAATGGAGAGTTTCATGGAGAAGAATCATGAGTCCTCCATGTGCTGGAGTGCCTCCAACAGAGGGGAGATCATATCGGACTGACTGAAAATGGTGGAGAACAAAGCGGTCATGGGGACGCAGCTTTGTTTCCTGAAGACAGAAGATGACCGGCGAGTAGGATCGTAAGAGGATCGACAATTCATCCCGATTGGCTCGAATACCGCGTATATTCCAGTGGATAATGGACATAGGGTGAACAGAAAATGGAGGAATGTGACCAAGGTCGCTGTCAACTCAACGACTGCTCTGAGCTTGCGACCGACAGCATGGAATGGCATTCAGACGAAGGCAGAAGATCCTGATCCATAGGTTGGTCAGGAGCAGCTCCTGCCACCAGCGATCGGCCGGTTGATCGGCCGCCAGCAGTGCGCCTCGGCGACACAGAAGACGGCCGAGGGCGATTTCCGCCAGGTGGTGCTGTAGATGGGACACGCCTTGGCGGAGAAGGAGAGGAACTGGGTTTCTTTGTAGCATTCTTGGAAGTATGATGTTTAGAGGAAGGAGGAACCGATGGTTGGGAAGTTGCCGTACGTAAAAACTCTTCACGAGTATGCTCTTTTTTCGAAGTCTTGGTGTCTGACCTTTGGGCTCGAGATTTAGCAGAACTCGACGAAGGGTGAGCCAGAGACTGGCCAGGCGAAAGTGGTGAGGTTGAACGGGCGATCTTTGCGCTGGCCGATCTGACGACCGTGGCACTAAAGGTGAGGTCGCAAGTCTGCGTGGCCGCCTCCTTTGTTGGCCGAGGAGAAGCAAGGACAGTGCTGTATTTTCCTTTCTGAGGCACGGTGGGCTGTCGACTGGCGAAT
Source organism: Schistocerca nitens (assembly GCF_023898315.1). Taxonomy (NCBI): domain Eukaryota; kingdom Metazoa; phylum Arthropoda; class Insecta; order Orthoptera; family Acrididae; genus Schistocerca; species Schistocerca nitens. Next base: position 171,036,271 of record NC_064623.1, read on the forward strand.
AATTTACGAGCAGCAAAGGTCGACACCTTTTCCTTTACTCTAATTTCCTGGATGAGCTTTTCGTCCTTAAAAACGGGACAATCTCGAGAGGAAGCAGCGTGGTCACCCATACAGTTGATGCAGCGAGGGGATGGAGATAGACAAGCACCCTCATGGGCATCCTTGCCACACGTAACACATTTGGCCGGATTGAAACAGGACTGGCTGGTGTGATTGAACTGCTGACACCGATAGCAACGCGTAGGGTTTGGGACGTAAGGGCGAACGGAAATTATCTCATAGCCTGCTTTGATTTTCGATGGGAGTTGAACTTTGTCAAATGTCAAGAAGACAGTGCGGGTTGGAATGATGTTCGTGTCAACCCTTTTCATAACCCTATGGACAGCCGTTACGCCCTGGTCAGACAGGTAGTGTCTTCGTCAGACAATCCATCGAGGGAGCGTGTATAAACGACTCCACGCGAGGAATTTAAAGCACGGTGCGGTTCCACCCGGACAGGGAAGGTGTGTAGTAGTGAGGTATGCAGCAATTTTTGTGCCTGGAGGGCACTGACTGTTTCTAACAACAGGGTGCCATTCCGTAATCTGGAACAAGACCTCACAGGACCTGCAATTGCGTCGACACCTTTCTGAATAATGAAAGGGTTGACCGTGGAGAAGTCGTGACCTTCGTCAGACCGAGAAACAACAAGGAACTGTGGCAATGATGGAAGAACTGACTGTGGCTGGGACTCAGTGAACTTACGTTTGTGAGCAGACATAGTGGAAGGTGAGGAAACCATTGCGGAAGAATCCCCCATGATTACCGGCGTCTCCGATGGCGCGCTCCTCCCTTGTGGGGGCCCTCTCTGAGGGCACTCCCGCCTTAGGTGATTGTTCACACCTCAGGTCACACCTCCCGACAAACGGACGGAGGGACAAATGGCACTTTCGGAAGGTATCAGCTCGGGTAATCACCCCTCCCTGGGCCTGGCCGTTACCAGGGGGTACGTACGTGTCCTACCTGTCTACCCGGGGCGGGGAATTACGCGTTACCCTGTCACCGGCTACGCATGGAAGTGCGTGGGTCGGCCTTCAGACACGCACAGGGAGGAAGAAAGAGAAAGGGAAAGGAAAGAAGAGAGGTCTCAAACGCCGCAGCGGAGAAAATGGTAAAGAGAAGAGGTAAGGAAAAGAGAAGGACAAAGGAAGACATACAAGCAAGGAAGGCGAAGAATGCGGTACATTTACAAGCGTCCGTCTCTGGACGTAGGCACAAACCATACTCCCAGAGGGGGAGAAAGGGAAAGAAAGAGCCAGAGGTGAGGGGGGGGGGGGGGGGCGAAGATGGGGGATGGGGAAGGATGCGGAAAGGGAAGGTATGCAGCCCAGAAAGGAAGGAAGGCCACATTAGCTCGGGGTCCCGTGCTCGCTACGCACGTATCCACAAAAGAGTTGTGGACCCCCTGGGGGGGCTACGTATTGATGTGCTTGATGCTAGTACTGTAGAGCAATGAGTCGCATGTCAACACAAGCACCGAAGTCAACATTACCTTCCTTCAATTGGGCCAACTGGCGGTGAATCGAGGAAGTACAGTTCATACTGACGAAACTAGAATGAGCTCTAACATGGAAATTAAGTGTTCCCGGACACATGTCCACATAACATCTTTTCTTTATTTGTGTTGAGGAATGCTTGCTGAAAGTTTGGCTGTACCTTTTTGTAACACCCTTTATAAAACAGAAAGATAATTGTTCCCAAAACCGAGACCTGGGGAACATCTAGTGAGAGAGTTTCACATTTCGATGAGTAATTTGTAGAGTTAGATGTTATTATAACTCTTTGCTTCCTGTTTGTCAAATATGTGGTCAGCCACTGGAGGGTGATCCTGCTGATTCCTTACCTCTCTAATTTATAGAGCAGCATAGAGTGATTCACTGAATCCAATGCTTTGCTTAGGTTGGAGAAGATACCTGCAACTTTGCTGCTGTTATGCAATGAGGAGCTAATTTTTTCAATAAATGTGTTTATTGCATCTAAGTACTTTTTCCTTTTTGGAACCCAAATTGATTTTTATCAGTGATGATAAATTTTGAGACAAAATTTAGTATCTGTGTTGCAGCAAGCTTTTCGAATAACTTAGAGAAAGCTTATGGGATAGAAACAGGTCTGTAATTTCCCATTTCTTCTTTTGGGCCTTTTTGTGTACTGGTCTTACTTCAGCATACTTCAGTAACTCTGGGAAGTTCAAACGATTAATTATTTCTGTCAGAGGATGTGATATTATTTTAAACACAATTTTAATTACTTTGATTGCTATACCATCCCATCCTGCAGAATTTGTTTTTCAGGGATAATATAACATCATCTACATCTTTCAATGTAACATTTGCAAACGCAGAAAGCTGTTCACAATTTTGAGTAAGATCAAAGAACTGCACATTATCCTTATAAGCAGACACATTTACATTAGATTTAGTTACAGAAAATTTTCGAGGGATATTAAGATGGTTTGCAACAACTGTGGTCCCGAAAATTCGCACAAGCCTGAGGATATGAACTTCAGGTCTCTGATGTAATTTTAGAGGAACTTTATTCATTACATATTTTAGTAACTCATGTGACATCAAAATCCTTGAAACCTGAATGTCAATATTTAAAAAAAATATTGGATATCACACTTTTTCAGTGGATGAGTATTATACTTACAGTAAAGTGGCAAAGGTAATATAAATTCTTGAAACCACAAAACACACTTATCTTTGAAAGTTTTTTATTTTCCAAGTGTGTGAACTGGCTAGAAATATTTCTGAGAGATACAAAGTGAAATGAAATGTGATTGCTGAAATTTGAATCAATTGAATGTGAATATAAGTAAGGAACTATAAGTCACCAACTATTATTTTTGTATCACATGATCACAATAGTGTAAGGAAAACAATGATTTATACTGCAAAATAAGCTTCATTTCAAAATTTGTAAGGAAAGTTTTGAAAGACATTTATAGTTTATGCTATTTGATGAAATTATGGAGCAATAAAACAATGCTGATCCTATGAATGATGAAGCAGGAGTATTGAAAACGGATTCCACAAACTTGTTTCACTGAAAACATGATTCATTCCATAGTCCGGTGTGCCACTTCTACATCTACATACATACTCCGCAATCCACCATACGGTGCGTGGCGGAGGGTACCTCGTACCACAACTAGCATCTTCTCTCCCTGTTCCACTCCCAAACAGATCGAGGGAAAAATGACTGCCTATATGCCTCTGTACGAGCCCTAATCTCTGTTATGTCACCTTTGTGGTCTTCCCGCGAAATATAAGTAGGCGGCAGTAAAATTGTGCTACAGTCAGCCTCAAATGCTGGTTCTCTACATTTCCTCAGTAGCGATTCACGAAAAGAACGCCGCCTTTCCTCTAGAGACTCCCACCCGAGTTCCTGAAGCATTTCCGTAACACTCGCGTGATGATCAAACCTACCAGTAACAAATCTAGCAGCCCGCCTCTGAATTGCTTCTATGTCCTCCCTCAATCCGACCTGATAGAGATCCCAAACGCTCGAGCAGTACACAACAATAGGTCGCACCAGCATTCTATAAGCGGTATCCTTTACAGATAAACCACATATTCCCAAAATTCTACCAATGAACCGAAGATGACTATCTGCCTTCCCCACAACTGCCATTACATACTTGTCCCACTTCATATCGCTCTGCAATGTTACACCCAAATATTTAATAGACGTGACTGTGTCAACCGCTACACTACTAATGGAATATTCAAACATTACAGGATTCATTTTCCTATTTATCTGCATTAATTTACATTTATCTATATTTAGAGTTAGCTGCCATTCTTTACACCAATCACAAATCCTGTCCAAGTCATCTTGTATCCTGCTACAGTCACTCAACGACGACACCTTCCCGTACACCACAGCATCATCAGCAAACAGCCACACATTGCTATCCACCCTATCCAAAAGATCATTTATGTAGATAGAAAACAACAGCGGACCTACCACACTTCCCTGGGGCACTCCAGATGATACCCTCACCTCCGATGAACACTCACCATCGAGAACAACGTACTGGGTTCTATTACTTAAGAAGTCTTCGAGCCACTCACATACTTGGGAACCAATCCCATATGCTCGTACATTAGTTAGGAGTCTGCAGTGGGCCACCGAGTCAAACGCTTTCCGGAAGTCAAGGAATATGGCATCCGTCTGATACCCTTCATCCACGGTTCACAAGATATCATGTGAAAAAGGGCGAGTTGTGTTTCGCAGGAGCGATGCTTTCTAAAGCCGTGGTCTCAAGAAAATTCATTATATTCGAACTGAGAATATGTTCGAAAATCCTGCAACAAACCGATGTTAAGGATATTGGTCTGTAATTTTGAGGATCCGTCCGTCCTACCCTTCTTATATACAGGTGTCACCTGCGCTTTTTTCCAGTCGCTCGGGACTTTACATTGGGCAAGAGATTCGCGATAAATGCAAGCTAAGTAAGGAGCCAATGCAGTGGAGTACTCTCTGTAAAACCGAATTGTCATCCAAATCATCAGAAGGCTTATATTGATTTGAACAAATTAAAAGAAACATACATTACAATATGTTTGTATGTTTCTGTAATGTTTCGACTAATGGCACAAAAGCTATGTACATTTTACATTACGAAACAGTTCAGGAAGCCTGGCTGATCGGTTTCAACTTTATTTATTATTCATCATACTCAAACATCTTTTAATTCTACGAAATAGTAAAGTTTGAATCTAATAACAGTTCTGTTAGCAAGTGTGATATGTTTGTGTCTGATGTGGCTCTATGTGGTTTTGAATATCATCCACAATTTTTGGAGCTAATTTTCGATGACTTGCACTTTATTAATACGTTACACTTAAAGTCATAAAGGGAAACCTGTTGGCTTCAGTCCCAGGTTCTTTGGCTGACATTTGTTTTATAATTTTTCTTATGTTTTGCCAGCACAAGTGGTTAGCACTGTCAAAGTTTCACCCTCAATTGTTGAAGGACTGGAGTTGAGCTTGCTGCTGCATATTATATGTACCTGGTGTGCCAGTGTCAGAGGGCTTTTTTGTGGTCATTACCACTGCAGGTCTCCTCTTGCTACCTGCAATGGTCTTTCACTGCAGCAAGGACAGACAGGATCCATTCGCCCTGGTGTTTTCCTCTTTCTTTTTGAATCTTTTGTTGTGTTTGGATTTCTATAGCTTGCTTGCACAAAGGGGTGTCGTAGCTCTTCTCTATGGCAAGATCTTCCATGTTGGTGAATTTTACTGTGTGTTCATTCTCAAATGGTGTGTGCTCCATCATGGCCGAATTGTCCCCCTGCTCCAACCTGGAATGCCGCATATGTTCAGTGATCCTGATGTAGGTTGATCAGTCAGTCATACCAACATAGATTTTTCCACATGTACATAGTATGCAATATATTCCCAGCATTGCAAGTTGGTCCCTTTGCCTATCTGAGACGCTTTTCAGTCTTCTTTGTCAGTTTTTATGCCACATTTATGCACTATATGGCTTATTTTGTCCATCTCTCTAGGAATGGATGGCGGGCAGGCCAAACCCAATGTTTCTTTCTCAGATGTGTTACTATGTCAAGTGTTTGATTCTGTGACCCTTCTGAACTCACCAATGCTTTTCTACTGATATCCATTTTTCCAACCTTCCATACTTCTCTTTCATGTTTTCTAATTTCATATGCCCACCTTCAGTTAGATAAATTTGGAAAAGTGAAGGTACAACAATGAAACTTACCGACAGTGTCAGCCCTATAGATATTCACGCTTCAGTGTGAAACATTTTCACCACAATGGATGATTTGGCAAAGACCTTGGATGTTAAAATCTGCATTGTGGCTATTCGGGAAATGTCCCAACTCAAAAATCATCATGTCATACTTCTGTAAATGCTTTCCACACAATGGTTTCTTCAGAAAGACAAAGATCTCACTGGGTTCCAAGTCAGGATGTATGGGGGTAAGGCATTTGCAGAATGAGCTGGGGCATTGTTGTGAAACAGAAACCTTACCCTGGGCAACGTTTGCCACACTGTCTTGCTAGCCTCCTGTAACTTAGATAGTGTTGTGTCTAGGCAAGACAGCCTAGACACAATGAGAGGAAGCCGAAAGGCACGCGCTTAAACTCACGCAGGCTGGCGTGAGGTCAGAAACAGGATACATAAGGAATGCTATAAAGAAAAGTACGTAGCTTCTGGAATATTTAACTTTAATCCACATTTGTAGAACATCGCTCTTGATGATACATTAATAGAATCTCAATATCAATTGAATACGGCGCCTTGCTAGGTCGCAGCAAATGTAGCTGAAGGCTATGCTAACTATCGTCTCGGGCAATGAGAGCTTATTTGTCAGTGAACCGTTCCTTGCAAAGTCGGCTGTACAACTAGGGCGAGTGACAGGACGTCTCTCTAGACCTGCCGTGTGGTGGCTCTCGGTCTGCTATCACTGCCAGTGGCGACATGCGGGTCCGGCGTATACTAATGGACCGCGGCCGATTTAAAGGCTACCACCTAGCAAGTGTGGTGTCTGGCGGTGACACCACATTCCTCCCCCGCAAATCGGCAAACGGTTGTGTTATAAGGCTTCCGCCCGCCGTGGGGAGGACCCCATGTTGACGTATGCGACGAGGTGGGGAGCCTAACAACAGGCGAGGCTGTGCCACCCGCACCCGGCCATTCGGTCCGAGGGGAGCTAGGAAACGCCTGAAAACCTAGTCCAGGGTGCACGCCAACATGCGGTGTATGCGCCTGTAAATAGACAGGAGGGGCCGAAGGGTCGACCTCCATCGCATCGGGGTACCCGACGGGCGTAGACGACATGTGGTCCGGAGCGGGCACAAGTTCCATGCCGGAGGACAGCTGGTCACGGGAAGCGATCGGCGGCGCGTGACCCAGGGAGGCGCGTGGCGGCTGCAGCGAAGCGTCCACCGCGGGCGTCGCCGGCGGGAGAACAGGCGGCGGCGGCGGCGGCGGCGGCGGCGGCGGCGGCGCGTCGCCATGGGGCAAAATGGAAGGCAGCGTCGGTAACACCTGGGGATGAGGCGAGCCAGTAGATGGGTCCCCAGGGCGCTGACCGGACGGCACCGTCGCTGAAAGCAGACGGGGAGCGGCAGAACCCGTGCGACGACAGAGGCGCAGCTGATTGAGATGCCGACGCACCTCACCAGAGGCCCCTAAAACCAGATACATAGCGCGGCCGAGGCAGCGAAGAATGCGCCCTGCGAGCCAACGCCGTGAACCTCGATAGTTGCGATAGTATACAACGTCGCCTGGAGCAAAAGCAGGTGGCTGCCGCTGCACAGGAACCTGATGCGGCGGATGCAGCAAAGACATCAAGGTTCGATGAGGACGACCGTGGAGCAACTCAGCCGGCGAGCGACCATCTCGGGGCTGAGAGCGATACAAAGACAAAAAGAGCAATAACGCGTCCTCCCGAGAATGCGACGCTTTCAACTTCAACATCTGTGACTTGAAAGTCCGGACCAATCGTTCAGCGGCACCATTTGACTGAGGCGAAAACGGCGCGGATGTCAGATGTTGAACACCATTGGCCTTGCAGAATGACTGAAATTCTGCGGACATGAATTGTGGGCCATTGTCGGAAACAATAGTCTGTGGAAGACCTTCAATGCAAAAGATAGCCGATAATGCTTGGATGGTGGCAGATGACGTGGAAGACATCCGTACAACAAAAGGAAAATTACTGAAGGAATCGACCACAACCAACCATTGAGCATTCCAGAATGGACCAGCAAAATCGATGTGCAAGCGTTGCCAAGGGGAAGTGGCTTTCGGCCATGCAAAGAATTTCCGCGGCGGTGCGGAGTGTTGTTCGGCACACGCCATGCAAGAAGAGCACATAGTCGTAATCGCAGCATCGATTCCGAACCAAGTACAGTGCTGACGAGCAAGTTGTTTCGTTCGCACTATACCCCAATGTCCTTGGTGGAGAAGCCGTAAGACAGAGGACTGTAACGAACGTGGGACTATGACCCGGGACTGATCATTATCAGAACGCAAGAGCAAAACACCGTGTTGTACAAGAAGTCTCTCCTTGTGAGCAAAAAAATCGGCGAACCAACGGGTCCCCGATCCGTGACTTTGACAAGGGCCATTGCGTGGCAACAAAATGCAAAACGGTAGCAAGGACAGGGTCGGCAGCTGTGGCTGTAGCTACACGACGAAAATCAATCAGAAACGATTCGACCACGTCATCGGTTTCTGCATCAATGAACATGCAAGCAAGTTCGGAGGAATCGAATGCTCTATCCTCAGCAACAGGCAAACGGGACAACGCATCGGCGTTTCCGTGCTTAGCAGTGGACCGATACAAGATATCGTAGCGGTACTGCGAGAGGAAAATAGACCAGCGAATGAATTTCTGCGCTGTATGTGGAGGTACAGGCGTGTTTGGATGAAAAAGTGACGTCAAAGGTTTGTGGTCTGTGATGATTGTAAAGTGACGACCATACAAGAAATCATGAAACTTAGTAACACCAAAAACGAGAGCCAAGGCTTCTTTCTCTATCTGTGAATAATTTCTTTGCGCAGACGAGAGCAATTAGGACGCAAAGGCAATAGGGCGAACGTGCGAACCATCTTTGTGCGCAAGCACAGCACCGATCCCGAAATCCGATGCATCTACCATCAACAAAAGGGGTTTCTGGGGATCGAATGGCGTAAGGCAAGTATTTGAAAGCAACGCCGATTTCAACTGGCGAAAGGCACGTTCGCATTCCGTCGTCCAGATGAACGGAACACCTTTACGGCGTAAGCGATGAAGCGGAGCTGAAATGGAAGAGGCATGGGGAACATAACGATGATAGTAATTAATGTTTCCCAACACACTCTGTAGCTGCTTCAAATTCTGCGGCGAAGGCAAGTCTTTTATGGCACGGAGGTGCTCTGGACTAGGATGTATGCCTTGGGCAGTGATTACATGTCCCAGATAGGGTAAGTCGCGAGCAAAAAACTCACATTTGTCCTTCCGCAAACAAAGACCATTATGTCGCAAGACCTGAAATAATGTTCGGAGGTTGGCTACATGTTCTTCTTCCGTCTTTCCGGAGATCACAATATCGTCCAGATAGTTTGCTGCAGTAGGGACCGACGCACAAACAGTTTGCAGATATTGCTGAAACAATGCAGGGGCGGATGCACACCCGAATGGCAGTCTTTTGAATCGGTACAAACCAAGATGCATGTTAACCACCAAGACGCGCTGGGATTCGTCGTCCACTGGTATTTGCAAGTACGCATCTGCTAGGTCCAACTTCGAAAAATATTTACCCGGGCACAGTTTGTCAAAAAGATCTACCGGGCGGGGTAAAGGATAAGTTGCAATCACGAGTTGTGGATTCACTGTAACTTTGAAGTCCACACAAAGTCTCAATTTTCCGGATGGTTTTGGCAAAATTACTAAGGGTGATGCCCAGAGAGAAACCTGCACACGTTCAATCACACCTTGTGTTTCCAAATCGTGTAAGGTTCTTGCGACCTCATCACGCAATGCGTGGGGAACACTGCGCGCTCTGAAAAATTTCGGTTGCGCATTTACTTTCAGTTCCAAATGGGCTTTATAGTTCTTACCGCAACCAAGGCCCGGTGCAAAAATGTCTGCAAATTCTTCACATAGACTAGAAACACTGGCTGAAGGCACAGTCTGGTTCGCTGATAGGACCTGATTGACTATAGACAAGTTAAACAACTGAAATAAATCTAAAGCAAACAAGTTCACAGCAGAAGAAGAACGAAGGACGTAAAAAGACACAAGTTTTGTTTGTCCCTTGTATGTTGCAAGAAGGTGCACTGTCCTAACACAGGGATATTCTGACCTGAATAACTATTTAACTTAACATTTGCGGCATGCAAGGGAGGTGTGCCCAGTTGTTTGTATGTGTCTTTATTGATCAAGGAAACCGCAGCTCCGGTATCGAGCTGGAAAGGGATCAAGTTGCCATTAATGTCGAAGTCTACAAAAAGTTTACTGTCCTGTTGACGACAAGAGCGACTGTCTCGTGCAATTTGAACAGACACTGGTACAGAATCACTTGCTAATTGACGTGATTTCCGGCGACGTCGACGCACACTTTTTGTGGGACGCACACAGTCACTTTTAGAGAGAGTGGCACTGGGCGGAGTGGAATTAACTACATGAATGTCCACGGGCGAAGGTTCACGAGCCTGAGTATTCTTGGTTCGATTCCGATTCCGGCGTGAAGCAAAGGGCCTGGAATGGTTGTGAGTGTCCGTTCTGAGCTTCTTTTGGCAAACACTCTGAACATGTCCTCTTTTATTACAGAAGAAGCAAATAGCTTGGCGTGACGGGCAATTCTCACGCGAATGTCTAGTAGCACACCGCGGGCATGATTTTAGCACTGCATTTGCTTTCTGCTGCGGGACACGTGGTTGAGAGCTTGGCGGCAGCTGCGTGGACGAGCGCGAGGGCTGTTTACTGTTCCGTGCAGCGCGCTCGGCGGGCCAGTTAATGTGACACACGGCTGGCGAAGTTTCAAATGATTCCTGAGCAAAGTCAAGTGTGTCTTGCCTATCCAATATGTCTATCACTTGATGAAGGGAGGGATTGACTAGTTTCAAAATTTGCTCCCGTATACGAACATCAGAAACGTTCTGTGCAATTGCATCACGCACCATAGTATCTGAATAAGGGAGTCCACATTCACACTCAAAAGCACAATCCCTTGTAAGGCCTTGCAAAGTTGCAACCCACTCCCTATGAGTCTGACCGGCCGTACGTTTTGTACGAAAGAACGTATACCTTTTTGCAACTACATTGACTGATTCCTTGAAATATGCATCTAATGCAGACAAAATTTCGTCGTAGGACAGAGTTGCTACATCGAGTCGGGGAAACAATTTCACTATCACACGGTACGTCTGGACGCCGACACATGACAATAAGTGAGGCTGCCGCTCATTACCTTGAATTCTGTAGGCGGCGAGATGGAATCCAAATTGGCGTGACCACTCCGTCCAGCTTTCCATCGCCGCATCATATGGACGAAAAGGTGGTGCAACTGCGTGTTGTGGCTGCGGTAGCGATGGAGCGGCGGCTGCCTCATCGGTTTGCATTGCACGTTGACCCTGGACGAGCTGTCCAAGGGCATCCAATAATGCCTGCGTTTGCTGATTCTGCAAGCGATAAAATTGGGACAGTACATCTGGAGATGGTGGCAAAGCCATGACACAAGTAAATTAGAGCAATACGACTATTAAATCGTCGTCGCCAAATATGTTGTGTCTAGACAAGACAGCCTAGACACAATGAGAGGAAGCCGAAAGGCAAGCGCTTAAACTCACGCAGGCTGGCGTGAGGTCTGAAACAGGATACGTAAGGAATGCTATAAAGAAAAGTACGTAGCTTCTGGAATAGTTAACTTTAATCCAAATTTGTAGAACATTGCTCTTGATGATACATTAATAGAATCTCAATATCAATTGAATACGGCGCCTTGCTAGGTCGTAGCAAATGTAGCTGAAGGCTATGCTAACTATCGTCTCGGCAAATGAGAGCGTATTTGTCAGTGAACCGTTCCTTGCAAAGTCCGCTGTACAACTGGGGCGAGTGCCAGGACGTCTCTCTAGACCTGCCATGTGGTGGCGCTCGGTCTGCTATGACTGACATTGGCGACACGCGGGTCCGGCGTATACTAATGGACCGCGGCCGATTTAAAGGCTACCACCTAGCAAGTGTGGTGTCTGGCGGTGACACCACAGATAGGATATTATGCCGCTATGAACTATTGATAGACTTTGGAGAGCCAGCCATGCCAATAACTTTTTCATCTAATGTTTAAGAAGTATGAGACAGGCAGAATACTCTCACACTTCAAAAAGACTATAATAATTCCAATTCCAAAGAAAGCAGATGCTGACAGATGTGAATATTACCGAACTACCTGTTTAATAACTCATGGTTTTGAAATACTAATTCATTACAGAAGAATGGAAAAACTGATAGAAGCCAATCTCTAAAAAGATTAGTTTGGAATCTTGAGAGCAATACTGACACTACAACTTTAATATTAGACAGTAGGTGAAAGAAAGGCAAACATACATTTGTGGTATTTGTAGACTTAGAGAAAGCTTTTGACAGTGCTGAATGGAGTACATTGTGAAATTCTGAAGGTAGCAGGAGTAGCAAAAAGCAATTTACAATTTGTACAGAAACTAGACAGCTGTTATAAGAATCGAGGGGCATGAAAGAGAAGTAGTGGTTGGGTAGGAAGTGAGATATGGTTGTAACCTATCTCAGATTTTATTCAGTTTGTACGTTGAGCAAACGGTAAACGAAACCAAAGAACATTTTGGAGTAGGAATTAAAAGTTCATGGAGAAGAAATAAAAATCTTGAGATTTGTTGATGACATTGCAATTCTTACACAGACAGCAAAGGACTTGGAAGAGCAGTTGAACAGAATGGACAGTGCCCTGAAAGAAGTATATAAGATGAACATCAACAAAAGGAAGGGACGATAATGGAATGTACTCTAATTGAATTAGGTGATGCTGAGGAAATGAGATTAGGAAATGAGAAACTTGAAGTAGTAAATGAGTTTTGTTATTTGGGCAGCAAAATAACTGATGACAACCAATGAAGAGAGGATATAAAACGTAGACTGGAAACAGCAAGAAAACCTTTTCTGAAGAAGATAAACTTGTTAACATCAAATATAAATTTTAAGTGTTAGGAAGTCTTTTCTGAAAGTAATTGTGTGGAGTGTAGCCATGTAAGGAAGTGAGAGGTGAATGATAAATAGTTTGTACAAGAAGAGAATAGAAGATTGAGATGTGGTGCTACAAGAATGCTGAAGATTAGATGGGTAGATGATGTAACTAATGTGAAGGTACTGAACAGACCTGGGGAGAAAAGAAATTTGTGGCATAACCAGACTAGAAGAAGGGTTTGGTTGGTAGGACACTTTTTGAAACGTCAAGGGATTACCAGTTTAGTACAGTAGGGAAGAGTGTGTGTGTGTGTGTGTGTGTGTGTGTGTGTGTGTGTGTGTGTGTGTGTGTGTGTGTGTGTGTGTGTGCGTATGGTGGGGGGCGGGCATGTCCAAAGGAACAGGCACTGCAGCAACTACAGCTGTTATGAAATTCATTGAATGTATTTGCATTTACAATGCTTGCATGTTGTAACGGAACATATTAAAGGCTTTACTTTAATGAAGTATGCGATCCCTTCCAAATTCAACCAGTTTAACGAGTATTTATGATTATAGAAAAGTTATTGTGTATGTTAACAATGATTGCACAACATGTCTCCATAAACAGTCAATCCATTAAATTATACTGAATAACTGACCCACACAAAAGTTAATATCACTTGATCACTGATACAGCAAATGTCATCATGTAAAAACACTAAGTTTATCTTAAATAATTAATATGAAGTACGAAAAATAGTGGCCAACTTAGGTATTTTGGATCTCCTTAAATAAAAATCACCCAGTGAAACCTATTTGTTCACTAGGAGCGTTTTCACTCAGTATTCACGTAATCAATCCTATTTTAGACGAAAAACAATGTAATTCTTAATAATTCATGTTACTTACTTATTTATGCAAATTAGAGAAGTCAATTGACAAACTTCTAAAAAACGACCTTTTTGTAACAAAGAATTATTCTGTCAAGTCAACAAATCTGTCTGTCATTTTAATAACATGGTAAATTATGTCACTCGATGCAAATTAATAACTTTTCTGCACAAATTATGATAACAGATGTACATGTGACTTATAAACTATATCTCTTTTTAGTAGTTCTTTGACAATGTTATAAATACAAGCAGCGAGAAGGCAGTCGGGGGCAGTCGGAATGTCACTTTGGTGAAGTGTGTTTCTGTGTTATTGTTTGGGATGGAAAAACAATGCAAAGAACATGTAAAGGAAGTACTACTTTGTGTTGTGTTATGGTCTTTGGTGGACAGTGGAATTAAGATGGCCACCAAAGTAATAAATATTTGATGTTTACATATGTGTTGGTTTCACTCGTTCTTTATCATCAAAAGCACATGAAAAACACGGGACCTCATGTTTTTAACCCTAGACAACCAGATTTAGAGCCAGCATCAGCATCGAGACACAGCAGCGATCCAGCAAGCAGCAGCGATTACTACAATGCATTGTAATGGCGCCAACCTAACATCAAGTGCTAACAAGCTCAGTAAATGGGAGTGAAATAGTGCGATTACAGCAACTAGAGATATCAACAACTCAGGTGGACCATTTACAATGTCCAAAGGAATTCTGCATTGTAATTGCATTTGGAATAACACAGTCACTGTAATGCTGTTGATACTGGGCAGGCGACTTTAAAAGCACAACATCTGACCTGTACAGGAATATTCATAATGGATGCACGCGTCCAGGATGTAGACGCACATTTTACGACATATGTAAGTTTGGGTCTGGCCATGAGTTGTGCATAGATAACCAAATGATTAAACGACCCATCATGATAAGGCCAGTATTACACTATCATATTTCTTTGTCAAAACTGATTGTCAAAAATGTGTGTCAAAGAAATTTGATGGTTACGGAACTTTGTCAAATCTCACCTGTTGTCAAATAAATATGATCAAATCTAGGGCCGCGCCATATATTTGATCATAAAAATCGTTCTTCTTTTCATTACTATGTGAAATGTAACCGCTTGGAGCGCTGGCTTCGCTACGGTCTCTGTAGTGTGTCTGTAAACATGGCTTCAAAGTTGGTAGTGTTACTTCGACACTTTTTTATATGAACTTGCTTCGACTAGGGTGGGGGATGAGCAACGAGCACACTGAATGCTATTAATTGTGCGTTAAAGAGCAGGTGCAAAATGCTGCAGGCAGCTTCATGTCCACAATCACCGCTACAGCCATCCACTCTACATCTGGAAACGTTCAGGCAGCTTTTTAGCAAGCTGGAATATATGATGTGGTCACACTGTAAAATAAAAAATCTTTCTTAGCTTTCCATTCTACTTTGTCTATTTTTTAACTCTGGATGCCACAAGTTAAAAAAGCGCTTCATGTTTTTCATACTTTTTATTAATTTTTTGGTTGTTGAAACACCAATTCCATTAAATTATTCAAAAATAAAAATTGCTCTTATTGCCCATATAGTGTACGAAACATTTATTTACCTTCACATATTCCCTCTACAGTGCTTTACAAATCGCTTCACACGCTTCTGGAATTACTTAGGTTAACATGCAACGTCGTATTCGAGTGCTGTATTTTAAACTAAAGTAGCTCTCCCCTGTATCAAGAAATCGCACAGTCACACATATCACATATAGCATTTTTCAAGAGAGTATTCTGTTCTGCAACATGAGAAGGCAATTTTCTGAGCAAATACTCTCATCCTAATTTATATATAATACTTTATGTTCTCCGCATGGAGCTTTTGTAACAAATTTTGCTGAATGCTTTTATTATCTCGACGTAATACCTATGGCTTCATCCAAATATGTTTCCTTTTTTCCCGCCGCTTTTCTTCCAAATACATACACAGCAATTGTACTGCCAACTGCAGCACATATAACAAGTTGTTGTCCGCCGTCTTGAAATTTGACGAAAAATATGACTACAGTGTAATACCCCGTTTACATGACAAAGATTTTTGTGAAAGAAACTTGACGAATATGTGATTATATTTCTTTGTCGAAGAAGTATGATAGTGTAATACCGGCCTAAGCGGGAAATTCGGATTTGAATCCCAGCCCGATACAAATTTTCATTGTCATTCCATTCTACAAATGATGGTTATTCATATTCGCAATTCCGAAGGCATTTAATGTATCCAAACTACTGTGTCTTACTATTCTAGAATTAGAACTCAGTTACTCAGTAATACGGTGTTACTAGTAAAAGTAAAGAACGTTTTGATTTGACGACGCTTACCTAATCGTCGGCTCCAGTATGGGCAGCAGGAACGGTTGTTTACCGTTCATCTGTGTGATCTGAAAATGATTGACAACGTTAATGATCCTCCTAAGTGTGAAGTTCGTACTGTAAGATCATCCTATATAAATTTACATACAGATAACCAAAGTTTTTGGAAATGTGATGAAGCTTCAGATCTAATGGCGGACGAAGTAATATTCACGAGGAAGAACAGTCGAGTCGACTTTCACTTGTGAATGACGAATTCAAGCCAAATATTGAGAAAAATCGGAGAGCATAGTCGTTTCACTACTGACGGAATGAGCTTGTGCTTTTCTGAAATTTCACGATCAGTACTTTATCAAATGGCTTGTGTTGATTTGGGCTATAGAAAACAGTGTGCCAGGTGGTTCCTCGACGTTTAACAGATAAACACAAAAAGCAACAAACGATAGCTACACTGACTTTTTTCATTCGATACTAGGATGGAGAGGGTATTTTACTGGTGGTGAGACGCGGGCTTCGCATAAAAGTCCTGAAACAAAGCGAACATTTTTTTTCACTGATTTGTAACGGCGTACATATACTTAGAAAATGCATTACACAATTCTGTCTTTTAAAATATTTCCTTACGACAGGTTTCGGTCACCGACTATCCTCAAGGAACTGTACAAAGACAAAACATAAGAAAAAAGCAAGGAAGCACCAAAACAATATAAGATACAATAAAATTACGCTTTCAGTCTTCAGATACTTACGATAAAAGTTTTTTATAATGACAGCATCACATGACATACATGTCTTCATATATGAAGTATAGCATCGGCATAGTCAAAATACGAAAACATTTGAACACAGGTTTCCAGTACCAAAGCAATGGTTTGCTCAACAGCAAGAAAAATAGTAGCAATTCAACAAGTATGTACGAGCCAAGAGGACACCAAGATAAGCCAAAGGTCAGACTGACAGAATGAAATACACTGATAAGCCAAAACATTATGACCATTGCCCACCGTGACGCGCCTGGTGGAATTGCGGGCAAGTGACGCAATAGCAAAAGTGTGTAAGCGGAACAGACACGAACGAGGGATCACCCTAGTGAAGCTGTACGCTACAAATGGAGAAATTATTTGAGATGAGCGACTTTGACGAAGGGCAGATTATTATTACGCATAGCCTGCGAACGAGTACCTCGAAAACGGTGAAACTGGTCGAGTGTCCACGAGCTACTGTCGTGAGTATCTACAGCTAAACCACCACTACTCACTAAATGGTTGGATGTCCACGACTCTTCACTGAACGTGTGGTTCAGAGGTTTGTCTGCTCTGTAAGGTAGGAAAGATGGCGGCCTGTGGCATCTCTGTTGAAAGAGAACAGTGCTGGTGTATGCACAAGTGTTTTGGAGCACACCATTCACGTTGTTGAACATGGAGCTCCACAGCAGAAAACCACCTCTACATGTTCACCTGCTGACCCAGCGACATCGTCAATTACATTTGCAGTGGGCATGGGACCATCAGGATTTGACACACACAGTGGTTACGGTTACTACAAGCCACACCACAAGTTGGGAAACGGGGCCAAATTTCTAGTAATTTACTGTCGAGTTGAGATTTTCACACACAAATGTTTTATTCACATCTTACAGAAACTAGCAGTACGGCAATAAACAGCCTTTTAAAACACGCCGCTAACGGCAATCAAGTAATTTACATCACTACAACCGTTTAAAAAAATTTAAAGAACGTTAGTAAACAGGCGTAAATACAGAACATTGTTAATAAAGTACGGTGAGGTAGTGAAGCTACCAACACCGCCATTAAAAAAGAAAGGTCCTAGCAAACACGATTAATGGCAATAAAGGAATGGAGGAATTTAAAAAGTTTTTAAACGAAAGTGTCCTGGAATATCATTAGAACATAACAGATATGACGGACCCGTGTAAGGCGGCCGCAAATCACCCACTCAGGGATGCTCAGGCTAGGCAGAATACCGACCAATTTAAATACGCCCGTAAACACAATTGCCACTCTCAGGCTGGTCACTGCACCGACTTTTAGCCAGCGAAAACTTGTTATAAGATGGCTTAACTTGCTGACAGAATTAGAGCTAACCTCGTGCAAGGAAACATTACACCACACAGTCCTGAATGAGCGACCACATGATCAACCAACAAGAAGCATTAATTTACTCATAACACACGACAGAATAGCGAAACAATTAAACTGCCAAAACTACACCTCCCATCGGACAGTAACGAGAGGAGGAGGAAAGATCACTGTCTTCAATTACACCGGTGCCAGGGACAGGAAACCCGGTCGCCGGAGGCCACAAGGCAGAAGAGACACTGGTTACGCAAACTTATTACTTAATGATTAAACCTTCCTCTAACTTAACTTGCAATTATGCTCTAACAGGCAATACACGACCTCCGATGGCAAGGATCCACACATCCGACCGCGCACGCGTCGCCAGTGTACCCGACACGCCACGGTCACGCGACAACACGCTCTGTCACCGGAGTTAACGTCTTCTCTGCAATGGTGACGGGTAGTGACCGCTCCTTCATGTTAGGTGTCTCCTTTTAAACTCCAGTGTTGAAACGGAGGATTTAAAGAAGCTTGTTAACGTCCCACCAAGGTGAAATGAACAGCAACTACTCGTGGGGCGATTCTGTATACAACCAACACGCGGGGAGCTCTTCCGTCAACTCGACCCGCTCGTTACACACAACCGACATACATCACGTGGCGACTCGGTACAATCGACCACGCCTGGTCCGCGCTGGCGAGCCACACTGCCCTCCCGTGTCCACCACACTCTCTGAGCGCACCACGCCCCTACTTCCGCGCCACCACACAAAGTTACAACCGGTCAAAGATCTCACTTCCTCCATAGCAGTTTCCCGGAAGTAAATGCAGATATCGATAGCAGAGGGAAAAGACCACCAAGCAGCCACTTAATGACAGACAACATATCAAACAAACATGTCAGGGGAAGTAAAGGAAAACCGATGCAATTTAAACACAAGGTGTAGCACGAGTCGATACACGGCTCAGGATTCAACAATCGATCAGTGGAAACGTGTTCGGATGAATCACATTTTTGCTACACTAGGTCTCTTGGTCGCCTCCACAAATGCCATCATCGAGGTCAACGGCGGCTCGAAATGTGCAGTGCACCACAGACCCCGGCTGTTGAGAGCAGTATTATGCTATGGGGGACATTCCCCTGTGCTTGCGTGGGACCTACAGTAATAAACGAAGACACGCTGTCAGCTGCAAACTAAATGCATCCCTTCATGCTTGATGTCTTCCCCGATGGTAATGTCATCCTTTAGCAGTATAGCTGTCCGTGTCTCGGAGACAGAACCGTGCCCCTCTGCGTACACCCTCGTGGTGTGTGCTCCGCCCTTCCCTTCGGCTCGAATTGGCACAGGGCCCGAAAGACTCAGTCCCCCCGGAGGCCATCCGCCGTCACTTTTATTCCATGCTAGCCACGTATCAGGGCTCTGGCGTGTTTTACACTGACGGTTCGATGGTTTCTGGTCGTCTCGGTTATGCTCTTACTCTAGGGGACCACTACGAACAACATTCATTGCCAGCTGGCTGCAGCGTTTTCACTGCTGAGCTGGTCGCCATCTTTCGTGCCCTAGAGCATATCCGCTCCTGCTCAGGTGAGTCCTTCGCTATCTGTAGCGACTCCCTGAGCAGTTTATGAGCTATCGACCAGTGTTTCCCTCGCTCTCGTCTGGTGATGGTTGTCCAGGAGTCCCTCCATGCTCTTGCCTGTTGCGGCCGCTCTGTGGTCTTTTTGTGTGGACCCCAGGCCATGTTGGGATACCCGGCAATGAAAATGTTGACCGCCTGGCGAACGAGGCCACCAGTAAAGCGTCTCTGGACGTTGGCCTCCCGGAGACTGATTTGCGAGCCCTCTTACGCCGCAAAGTTTTTGCGCTATGAGACGCTGAATGGCGCAATCTGACCACACCCAAGAAACTCCGTGCTATCAAGGAGCTGACGACTGTGTGGCAGTCATCCATGCGAGCCAATCGCAGAGACTCAGTTGTCCTTTGTCGGCTCCACATTGGCCACACCCGGCTGACGCACAGTTATTTACTGCGTCCTCTATGTCGCTGTGGGGTGGCTTTGACAGTGGACCACATTTTGTTGGCCTGTCCCCTTTTAGCTGTGGTCAGGCAGACATTTGCGCTGCCTGATGCGCTCCCTGCCCTTTTAACAGATGACACTGCCATGACAGGCTTAGTTTTGCGTTTTATTCGGGCAGGGGGCTTTTATCAGTTAATCTGTTTGTCCTTTTTTGTGTTGAGTCTGGCATTTAGCCTACGGTTTTAGACTGAGTTTTTAATGTATTTCTCGGTGGTTGGTGTAGTGGACTGACAAGGCAGCCAGTCCACAGTGACGGGTAACCGAAAGGCACGCGTACACACACGCCGGCTGGCGTGAGGTCTGAAACAGGGTATTTAATGAATGCTATAAAGAAAGGAACGGAGCTTCTCGTATACTTATCTTTAATTCATTGTGGTACATTTCTCTTGATAATACAAGTGAGACTCTCTCCAGATATGGTTAATGGCGCCTTGCTAGGTCATAGCCATAGACTTAGCTGAAGGATATTCTATCTGTCTCTCGGCAAATGAGAGAAAGGCTTCGTACGTGTAGTCGCTAGCAATGTCGTCCGTACAACTGGGGCGAGTGCTAGTCCGTCTCTCGAGACCTGCCGTGTGGTGGCGCTCGGTCTGCGATCACTCAGTGGCGACACGCGGGTCCGACATGTACTAATGGACCGCGGCCGATTTAAAGCTACCACCTAGCAAGTGTGGTGTCTGGCGGTGACACCACAGTTGGCTTTTCCTTTTTTTGTCTCTATGGTCGAACAACCACTGTCACACTCTGTGTGATTTTTACTTCCTTTTGTCTGGTCTCTCTCGCCGTCGTCTTGTCCTATGTCGTCTGTCGTCTCTGTCATTGTTCCTTTTTATTATGTGTGGGTGTTTGAAATTTTGGAACAAGGGACCGATGACCGTAGCAGTATGGTCCCTTTAATCCCCCAAACCAACCAACCAAAGAAGCGTGCTACAGAAGCACGAGGAGCACCATAGTGAACTCACGTTGATATCTCGGCGACCAAATTCGCCTGATGTAAATCCTATGGAACTCATCTGTGTCACTATCTGGCGCCATCACCACGTACGCAAATCAGCTGCCCGTTATTTACGCGAATTACATGACTTGTGTACAGACAACTAATACCACGTACCTCCAAAAACCTACCAACAAACTGTCGGATCCCTGATACTCAGAATCGGCTATGTATTTCGTTCCAAAGACGGACAAACAAGCTATTAACCAGGTGGTCATAATGTTTTGCTCATCAGTGTAGAGCGCCAGATGTTGGTATGGCAGCATTCACGACCACCAACAAAATAAAAAAAAATATCCTAACAAATTCTGAACACCAAAAATGTTTATGATTTTATGCCAAAAGGAGCGACTACGAATGGAGCACCCTGCATTCTGCAGCTACGCAGCAGCATTCCAAACAAACGGCGTGTATTGCTGTCTAGTGGCACTGGGTTTCTACACCCGTCCGCATTATGCTACGCTGACGCATGATTTGCTTTGGCAATTTAAGTGTTTTTTTATGTCCACCTTATAGGCCGGACTTGGCCGTGAATAATTAACATCTTTATCCTACACTGAAGGAATTTTTTGGGAGAAAGCAACGAACTGAAAGAGGACGTTAAGTGGCAACTTGACGGCAACTGAGTATGGGGAAAGCATAGGAAAGCATGAGGAATGGTGTGACAACTCTCTCAATTTGATAATCAAAATATCCACAGGTGTACTGCCGGTCTACAGTGTCCAACGGGCACAATATTTCGGCGATCATACATGTCGCCATCATCAGGTGAACTGACGGACTGAGCTCCTGTGAACGTGCCGGCACGGAGATCCGTACACTATGGCTGCTCAGGTGGAACTGGGTTCGGTCGCGGCGGCGGCGGATTTAAATACCCTCCGCCCGCGGCGCGCTCACTCCGCCGTCCGCGCCCCGCGCCACGGTCGCGCGGTGAAACAGATTGCGACGGCGTCTGAGATGACGTCGGTGTGATGGCTCCGTCCGCCGTGGTCGTCACAACTATACATTTGCTCGATTTACTCTTGATTAACCCAATCGCTGGTTCCCAAGCCTTGCTAAGATTATAGCCACAGTCACGATTTATGAGGTCGTCATTGGTGCGAATTTCGATGGCCTCTCTAACAACGCTGTCCCAGTATCTCGACGTCTGTACCAGAATCCTCGTGCGTTCATACTCCATAGCGTGATTTTCCGACAAACAATGTTCAGCGACCGCCGACTTGCTCGGATACATCAGTCGAGTGTGCCTCTGGTGTTCACGGCATCGATCCTCGATGTATTTGAATAACTACATACAAAAATAGACAAAATATCCAAAAATTTATGAAACACGTTTCGCTTCTTGATAAGGATGTGTGGAAAAACTAACTTCCTTCATTTTTACAATATTCTTCGTATTTGATATAGATGCGTCATTTCATTGCATTAAACTTAAATAAAATTTACAGGGTGATTATAATTAAAGTTTAGCTGTAGAAATAACATCACTGGTCAGAATGACGTCAAATTGCAACGGAATATCACCGCAGAAGGGGGAAAAGAAAATAGTGTGAAAATTGATCAACAAATGGTGCTGTATGTGTCAGAATACTTATATGAAAACACCCGTCATATGCACGACCCACTGAAGTTGGTATAAACACGCCGGGTACACGGCTTTTCCTCCTTTCGCCTCTGCAACGTTCGCCATGACTGTTTCAATGCAGGATCGCGCTCTGCTTGTAAAAGTGTATTGCAAGAATGGTGACTGTGCACACATCACTCTGCAGAAGTTCCGGACACTGAAGGGTTTTAAAAGAAGGCTTCGGACCGATGCCTGCTGTGGGCCTGGAGAAAATGATTCGGAAATTCTAAAAGACGCGTTCTTTTGGCGTGAAACCTGGTAGAGGGAGGAAATGAACTGATTTGACATCAGTGGAAGCAGTGGCCACAGCAATGCAGGAGGAGACGAGTGGTGGTGTGCAAACGTGTACTGCACGGAGAACTGCCCGAACATTGGACATACCTGTGAGCATGGTGCGTAAAATCCTACAAAACATCTTTCTTTGCTATCCATTCAAAATTACCCATGCGCACGAGTTGCTTCCTGTTGACCTGCCAGCAAGAGGGACCTCTGCTTTAGAATTTCTTGCTCGCATGGAAGTGGACAATGATGGACAGTGGAAGATTTCGTGGACAGACGAAGTCCACTTCCATCTGACAGGATATGTCAACATGAATATGTCGAATAAACGGACACGGACACTGAAAAGGTCACTATGTGGTGTGGGTATACGGCATCATTTATCATAGGACCATATTTTTTCGAAGAGACAGGTGCTTCCGGACTTGCTACCGGTACCGTTACTGGTAAGCGCTATGAGTGTCTTTTGCGCACCCACGTCATTCCAGCTCTCCAACAGCGTGGATGTGATCATTTTAATGCAAGATGGCGCACCTCCATACGTTGCAAATCCAGTTAAGCAGCTGCTGAAGCTCCATTTCGGAAATTCTAGAATTATCAGCCGCCATTTCCCTACATCCTGGCAGTCCCGATCAGCTGACTTTAATCCGTGTGACTTCTGGCTGTGGGGCTATCTAAAAGATGTTGCGTTCAGTGTTCTGATTGCAAACTTAACTGCATTGAAGG